>NC_089839.1:22397016-22664516 GCF_035609145.1 Eleutherodactylus coqui | reverse complement strand
GATCCATGGAGACGAGGACGCTAGCAACGGAGCAGGTAAGTGAATAACTTCTGTGTGGCTCATATTTAATGCACGATGTATATTACAAAGTGCATTAATATGGCCATACAGAAGTGTATAACCCCACTTGCTTTCGCGAGACATCCCCTTTAACACATGACAACTCTGGGTCACTACAATTCTCACCTTTTTTAATGAACGCTGTCCTCGGTGTTTGACTAAATTAAAGACAGGTCAGATGGCTATTTCATTTAATTCCTTCAGGTTCATATTTCCAAAATTACACAATAATGCCAGTAGGCATCCATAAAAATCAAAATTCCCAACTGCGGGATGTGATACCGATTGTCTACACATTCCCAGCTGTTGGGTATAGACATTCACAAAGCAACGTGAAAGTAGCTGAGGGGGGTGAGTCAGGGCAGAACCCTGGATCTCATGCGAGCTATGGGGACCACTCAAAACTTTTCCCCCACAGATTGGCCATCTGGATCCACCTTCAAGATCTAGTAATGCATAGAACCTGGTATCATCAATGACCTTTGCAAATTATATGACTTATGAAGCTGGTTTGTTCTGTATTTATTAATCGGGCTTTTGTATTTTTCCATATAGTTGTGCATATTGTGGGAGGTATCTATTGTGGGAAGTATCTATTGTGGGAGGTATCTATTGTGGGAGGTATCTATTGTGGGAGGTATCTATTGTGGGAGGTATCTATTGTGGGAGGTATCTATTGTGGGAGATATCTATTGTGGGAGATATCTATTGTGGGAGATATCTATTGTGGGAGATATCTATTGTGGGAGATATCTATTGTGGGAGATATCTATTGTGGGAGATATCTATTGTGGGAGATATCTATTGTGGGAGGTATCTATTGTGGGAGGTATCTATTGTGGGAGGTATCTATTGTGGGAGGTATCTATTGTGGGAGGTATCTATTGTGGGAGGTATCTATTTTCTCATATCGTATCATATCCTTCTATGGCTATTTAAAGGTTGCATTTACTAGTAGATGACATGCTATGAATAAAGCTACGTGTTAGGCCTGGGATTTTTAAACTTGTGCACATTGGACTTGAAATGAGATTTTTAATAAGGGATTGACTTATGCACAGGACTGCTGCTGGATCTTCTTTAATATTCATCGTCCTTCTGCAAGAGCCCATATCGCAGCACCTGGCTTCTGCAAAGGAGAGCAGGGTGAGACAACCCTCCATCGGGTGGATTCTGGTTACACACAAATGGCACCCGTACAAGATACTAGTTGCTGCATGATCTCCATAAGGATGATCCCGATCACCATGTCGAATTTATGGAATGGGTATCACAGCAATAGCAAGGGGACCCACAATCCACAGAGACGGTGTGGTACGAGGACTTATAAGCTATTGTTTCTCTGTTACCAGCCCAAAAGGCTGAAGCATATTAAACATATATTGTTCGGTTACACATAAGTAGAAACGTAATTATAAATATCTAACAAATGAAATACAGCTACTGTATATTAAAGGGGTTGTCCCGCGCCGAAACGGTGTTTTTTTTTTTTCAGTAGGCCCCCCGTTCGGCGCGAGACAAACCCAATGCATGTGTTAAAAAAAAAAAACCTTTAGTACTTACCCGAATCCCCGCACTGCGGTGACTTCTTCCTTACCTTAGCAAGATGGCCGCCGAGATCTTCACCCACGATGCACCGCAGGTCTTCTCCCATGGTGCACCGTGGGCTCTGTGCGGTCCATTACCGATTCCAGCCTCCTGATTGGCTTGGATCGGCACACGTGACGGGGCGGAGCTACGAGGACCAGCTCTCCGGCACGAGCGGCCCCATTCACCAGGGAGAAGACCGGACTGCGCAAGCACGTCTAATCGGGCGATTAGACGCTGAAATTAGACGGCACCATGGAGACGAGGACGCTAGCAACGGAACAGGTAAGTGAATAACTTCTGTATGGCTCATATTTAATGCACGATGTATATTACAAAGTGCATTAATATGGCCATACAGAAGTGTATAACCCCACTTGCTTTCGCGGGACAACCCCTTTAACTTCACATAATATTTCAGTTCCCTAACTATGAACATGGGAATGCAATCTCCTTTTCTCAAGAATGTAAACTTTTGCTGTGTGACATAAGTGGTCGTCAGGGAGACCGTGTAACGCTGAACTAGGAGAAGCACAGGAATTCACAACTTTGTACATATGAAGAGCAGAGTGTAAACTGGATGTTGGGATGCAGCGATGATCCCCCTGCTGCCCCCCTTAGCTACGACTACCCCTTACTTCCTGTACTTGTAACTGGTTTAAGAGATAAGATGAGCCAATAGGTGTTAGATTCCAATAAGACTGCCTATCTAGTATTTAAGGCTATGTCTATGATGTAATAAACGAGATTGAGATTTGAGAGAATTAACTCTCCTCATTCTGTCTGTGCCGGCACAATTCATTAATTCACTTCCTATACACTCTGGGTGTCACAGGTAATCCCATCATATATCAACGGTACTGTTCAGCGATGAAGCCATGAATGGGGAGGTGAACAAACAAAACCTTCCCTACTGGACCAACACAAACCCCCACTGGACAGATTCCTCCAAGATATTTGGCACACAGAAATTCATAGTGTGGTGCAATGTGTGGGGTACATAGATAGGGGACCCATTCTACACCAATGGTAACTTTACTGCTGCCAAGTATCTGCAATTGTTCCCATGACTGTGCAATGAAGATGGCAGATTCTCGGTGTTCTTCCAGTCGGATGGTTCCCCCAGCATTATGCACATGATGTTTGTGAGTTTTTGGATCAGTAGTTTCCAGGGAAGTGGATTGGACGATGTGGCCCGGTGGAGTGGGCCCCGCACTCACTGAATCTCACCCCCTTGGAATTCAATCTCTGGAATGATGTCAAGCCCAGGGTTTATGCAGTGAAAATCCAGAGTGTGTCACCCCAATCCTGGATGATGCTTTCCAGCGCCGCTATTTTTGAGCGTAGTCTCTTCCATCTTTTGCATTTAGCGCACCTTATCAATGATGAGGTGCGCTAAACCCCACTGGCGGTCGCAGGGAGCTGTGGCCGAAAACGAAAGTAAAACCACGACAAAGCACCATGATTAAAAGCTGCTGTGTGAGAGTGGCCTAAGGAAGGAGCAAGGTGCCAGTTGTAGTAGTCATCCCAGAGCCCCAGTGTGCAGCCTGGATAAGCAGTATGGGATTTTGTTAGAAGCAACGGTATCTCCAGTCACCATCTCTGAACTTAGATGTTGGAAACTGACTGTAAGGAATATCACCCTATTTGCCACCTGAAGATACAATAAATGTAAGTTTTGCTCTTAATTCCTACCTCACTATATATTCACACTATGGCGCTGACACGTGTACAAGTTTTTCATGCACCATCACTGTGGTTAAAAAAATGGGAGGATTCAGCCCCTTGTTCTGTATACCCCATGGAGGCAGGGTTGTCCCACTTAAGGGTGTGGACTGTACGTTTTGGTGCCAGAACTTAAAAGGAAGTGCACAGTAGTGAAGTAGAACCTAAGGAGAGAGAAGTTGCTGGACCACACTATGTTACTCTAATGGCTGAAGATGGAAGACCCCCAGGCCACCCACAGTGGTACTTTGGGAATGAAAAAGAGTTACAGGAGCACCTTCTGGAGAAGCCTGTACTTAATGCTATGATTGCTGCTTCCGCGGCACCGAGGCCTTCATACCCTCTCTGGATCATCGTCTATGAGGAGTGGCTTCCTGCAGTCCGCGATCGAACCTAACTTTCTGTGGATCCGTCCAGAAGTCCGCAATTACCACTGCTGCCAGAGTGACTCTTATTACCATCCTCTGCGGGAAAGCCCACTGATCTAGATGAGAGCAGATCCATCTCTCCTCCGGTTGAGGCTTGCACCCCCGGTCCTTTCTGACACCGCCCAGTGCACCAGAACCTAAACATCAAATGGCTGTTGTGGAGGCCATCACCCGTGATAAAGTACAGGGAACGGTCATTACATTTTGTATTCCCTAGTGCTATGCTTTTATATGTGAGGATTGGTTAACCACAGGTCTATTACATGCCCTGACCTGCCTGAGTATCTCCACAATCTACAGGTGGGCAAGACCAAATAGGAAGGTGAAAGGGGTCCTTGGGCCACAGGGGTGACACACCCACACGAGCTCCTCTTTGCACCACCTGAGATTCGGGCCTGTCCGCCTCCACTTCCTAGGCCAAGGTCCCGGGCACTTCTACTGCCAGTGTCATGGACAGTACCACCTGCCCCAGAGACCATGGCTGCCCCTACTGTAGCAGAACTGCCACCACTTGAACTCACTATGGTGGTGAATCAGCCACTAGAGACTCAGCTGGTACCTCTGAGGAAACCAGAACCTACCCCTGATGCCTCTCCAATACGGGGCTGACCTGGCTCCCCAAATCTTGCAGCTACCTCCTCCCTGCCTGAACCTCCTGAGACCCCTATGAGGATGCCCAGGCCCAAGTTATCTCCCCTATTACAGTGAACATTGCGGTGAGCCCAACCATTGGCCCAGTTGTACACCTTTCTGTGGAAGGGAGATGCTCCCCAGATGGAGAATGGGAAAAAACTTATGCTGCCCCTAGAGGAGGGAGGAGGAGATAAATGACTTTGACCTACGTGAGACAGAGACCCCCATATAAACATGTATATACCTTTAACCCCTTATGGCATAAACTTTACAAAAAAGTTCTCTTGTTGTTGGGGTATTGTTTGTTTAAAACTGTTTTACATTGCGCCCTTCTTGTTGAAAAAACAGGGGCCTGCGCAACCCTGCGTAAAAATGCAATTGCTGAACTGTATGATCAGATTGAAATGTGAAGGAGCCGCATGGACATAGTTCTATATAGCAGGGACTCCGTCACTCTTAAGAGCTCTATTCAGGATATCCTACATTTGCACTGTTTTATTGCCTTAAACAGCCTGGAGCTGCAACGTTTTATGGTCTGCCTGCGTGAACTGCACCCGTGGGCCAAGCAAAGAAGACAAGGAATAGAATGGCTGTTCATCTCAGGAACAGCAGCTTGTCTTTGCATTTTTGTTTCTATGTTTTTTGCATTTTAAATTACTATTGTGTTTTGGGGTCTAAGTGCCGTTGTGCTTAATGTTCTATTAGTGCATAGAAATCTTTTAGGAAACATGTTTTTCTATGACAGTAATGTGAATGGGTTTTTAAAGTATTTTACTGAAAGATTTACTACTGCCATATGTTATGGGAAATATTTCATAGGGATTTACAGGGTGGTTCAAAGGTATGCAGATACTGAATAAATGGAAATCGGTGGCTGGGAACATCATCCTCTGTGTGGCATGCTGCTTAGTCGAAGAAAATCTGAAACGGCCGGTGTCCAACGTGGGGACCATTTTGAAAGCCGCTATCTTGGAACCAATTCAATATTTTCAAATGAGAATGGTTGCGCATGTCTGCGGGGCCTCACTGATTTCAATGAGATTTCCCAAAGCGTCTGTGTGAGAGAGGCCTTAGACTGAGAAATAAACTGTAGATGATCAGCTGTCTGCACTTGTTGCTACACCTCATGTGAACTCATTTCCGTTTTCTGAAGCTTACTGTACTTTACAAGGGTTCTCATAAACCTAATTGATGTACGAGGTGACATCTGATGTGATACCCAGAACACAGGAAGTGAACAAAGATTTATTAGTTTCGACACAAGTTACTCTGAGGGAACCGTGTGTTTCTCAAATCTCAGAGTGGCTTATTACATCACATACAGAGCTTTATATATCCAGTAGGCAGGCTTATAAAGAGCTAACACTTATTGGTTCATCTTCACACGAACACCAGGGAATATATATTTACTTTTACTTTAGCAAGTTTAGGAAATGGAGGGGTAGAGAGTGTGAATAAAGTGAGGGGGGTTAGTGGGTGAATTCCAGTCCAGGCTCCTGGTATCTGGTTACACAGTGTATCTCAGCTACAACTGATATCACATAGATAGGGATTAGATACTTTTATTAGAGAGAAAAAACCCTTTTAGTCAACTACGTTTATACCTAGGAAAGGTAATAAAAGGTGAAGTTAGTACACAGTATGATATACTTCAGCCTTCGTGCTGATAACTGAGAAACAGTAGCTTATAAGTCCTTGTACCACAGAAAGTGAGAGCTTCCAATATGAATGCCGCTATACAGACAATACAGGAAGGAAGTACATGCCTCCAGTATGGCCTCCTCTATAGGACAATACAGGAAGGAAGGAAGTGCCTCCAATATGGCAGCTTCTATATGGACAATAACCCAGCCATGTAGCTAGCTACATGCCGAATAAATGGGGAGGGGTGGAGAAAACAATGGCAAACTACTCCACTATTTCTGCCAAAATACTTCATGGATCACAGCCAGACAAGGATAGGAAAGCATGAAGAATGATGATCCATAAAGTGACCGAATGTCAGCCTCGACTGATAATTTATTATCATGTGGACAATACAGGAAGGAAGGAAGTGCCTCCAATATGGCTGCTTCTATATGGTCAATACAGGAAGGGTGTGCCTCCAATATGGCCGCCTGCATACATAAAATACAGAGAAGAAGAGTGTGCCTTCAATATGGCCGTTCCTACACAGACAATACTGTAAGAAAGTTTGTCTTTCCAATATGGCTGACACTACGTACACTACAGGAAGTGTGGGCCTCCAATATGGCCGCCCTATGATTTTTTTTTTTAAGAATGAAAAAAGATATAAAAGGTAAAAAAAAAGGAGCTAATAACCCCTCATTGCTCTTTTTCAAACTAAAATCTAATTAATGACACTAAATTCATATATACAAAGCATCTCCTTTAGGCCTCATTCACATGAGCGTTTTTACGCAACTAATTTAGCTGTGATCAAATATCGCAACCGTGTGAAGCATTAGAATAAGAGATGAGCGAGCATACAAAGACAAATACTCGAGCGAGTATCGTCCTTTTCGAGTATCTGCCTGCTCGTCTGCAAAGATTCGACTGCCGGCGGGGGGCGGCCGGGGAGAGTGGGGGAGAGATCTCTCTCCCTCCACTCCCCACTCCTGCAACCCACCGCTCACCCCCGCCGGCACCTGAATCTTTGCAGTCGAGCAGGCAAATAGTCGAAGAGGACGATACTCACTTGAGTATTTGTCCTTAACGAGTATGCTTGCTCATCTCTAATTGGAATCCTATGCATTCATTCACCTGGCTGATTTAGCCGTGTATGACATCGATGGCCAAATATGCCGACCGATGTGTTGATGCGGTTGAAAAAAATAGATCTTGCCCTATCTTTCTGCCACAATCAGCTTGCAGCTCCCATAGGCTTCTATGAGAGCTGCCAGCAAAGGGAGGGAAGGGGGAGTTTAGTAGTGGCTAGCGCTGCTAAACTATGTTAGCTGGCTCTATTGAGCCAGTTGAAGGATTTATGCCTGTGGTCTATATATGCCGCACCCAGCCATGTGAATTGGGGAGAAAATGCAAAAGATTTAGGTGCGTTTCGGTTGCATTTTTTTCTCGTTTATGTGATGCGGGCGCCGAAATTCGTAACGCTCGTATGAAATAGGCCTTAAATCCAGGCTGGTGTCTGGAAGCTCACTGAACATTAGGTGAGCTCGTTACATTGATTAAAACTTCTTAAGTGGAGTAATTATCATGGACGGCGTCCCTTACTAATTATATGATCAGGATGTGACAAATCATTGACCTCAGATAAAACCGTCTGCGGCTGAAAGTTTTGTCCGCGGCATCAATTTCCAGGTTTTTGTGTCGGCTTCACATTATAATGCAGCGATTATTACCGGATAATTGCTCTTTATTTTCGCCTTGGTTCTGGCGCGGGATCAACTTCAGGCGCGTTAATAGATGGAACAAGGCAGAATTTATTTCCGCTATTAGAAGCTATTCACATAGGGGGACTTGACCGAATTGAGTAAAAATGACACAAACTGAAGATCTGTTTTCACTGTTGGAAACAAAGTAACAAAAATTAATATTACAGGGAATAATAAATTAGCACCTAGGCTCCGTCTTCTAGATGTCGCCAAGATGCTTCCACCAGAGTTGTCCACCAGATTGCTCAGTACTAATATTGCAGCACTCGCAACCAATCCAGATTTGTAGGATAGGCCTGGATCTTGGGGGCTGTCCCATCGTCCCAGGGGCAAACACCCCGAAACAGCTGTCTGTGTATGGTTGTCTGGCTTGGTTTCCTATTCCCAATCATTGTTTCACAGACTTGCTAAAAAGTTGGACATTGATTTAAAGGAATTCTGCCATCCAATAGGTGGCGCTGCAGAGGTATTGTTTCATCTTCCTTATTTACATAAATTACCCAGAGGGGATTGCATGACCTTACAAGTCTCCTTTCTTACCTCTGAGGTATCTTCTCACACCCCTTCTGGGTGCTCTTCTTGGGGAAAGACAATGCCATCCCCCGACTTACTCACCCCCTAGGTGTCTCCACACACTTTTTGGGTGCTCGCCTTAAGGAGAGATGACACCCCTCTTAATCCATTGCCCCAGAACACATATTGAGTGTCTTAATTCCTCTGTCCTACTTCAGAAAATATATATATTTTTTTGCATCGCTGTGTTCAAAGTCCCGTAACTTTTTCATTTTTGCATCGATGAAGATCTGTGAGGCCTGGTTTCTGCATCCCAAACTGTAGTTTTTATTGGGATTATTTTAAGGCTTTTTAAAATCGCTTTTACTGCAGTGTTTTTGAGAGGCAAAATGAATAAAAGAAGGCATGTCGGCTCAGTTTTTTTACCTTTTTTTTTTTTCTCCAGCATTTGCTTTGCAGGATAAAACATGTGCCCAATTTATGATATAGTTGATGATTATGGACATGATGATAACAAACGTGTTTTTTTTTTTTTACTTTTTTTTTCACAAAAAGGGGAAAGTTTGCTAAGAAAGTATTTTTCTATGACTATTTTTTATGGGGTTTTTTTGTACTACCCTGTTTCCCTGAAAATAAGACATAGCGTGATTTTCCAGAATTTGTGAGGATGCAAAATGATTTTTCAGGCTTTTTGAGGATGCTTGAAATATAAGCCCCACTTCAAAATTAAGCCCTGCTAACAGGTAATTAAAAAAGTCAATTTAAATAGTGTCCAGGCAGCTATACATGTACAAAAGTTAAACCTTTTTGAACAAAAATTAATATAAGACACTGTCTTATTTTCGGTGAAACTCTGTATTTTTATGTGCCTGTTGGGACTTGAACCTGTGGACCTTTTATTGCTGTGATAATATACTGCAGTACTTCTATACTGCAATGCATTATTGCTGTTATTAGCGATCATAGACCATGGCAGAGTCGGATGCCATTATCTGGCGTCCAGATGACATTGGGGCGCATCAGCCCTCTACAATTACATAGTGGAGGGCTGATGAGGTCACAGCGGAGTGCCCTCCCTCTATGAACCCTTTACATGCCACGATCACGGCATGTAAGAGGCCAACAGCTTCTTAGCCCACACTATCCATAGGACGTAAACGTACGTCTATTTGTGAGAACTGCTCCCCACCCAGGACGTAAGTTTACATCATGAGGTCAGAAGGGGTTAAAAGAAAAACCAAATCGCAAGTAAGTCGCAGTTGTAAGCGGCCTCCATTGGTAAAAAAAAAATGTCTTGCGACTTACAACATCCATCAAGTTGGATTTTTTGCGACTGCGATGTCACACCAGGTTGCCGGCCGCAACGTGAGACCAGTGATGGCCACCGCATGTGACCTCGCAATGTGACACGGCGCCGTGGCCTCAAACTGCGCCGATCAGCTGATTGATGATTATATCGAGTCGCTGCAGATTAGCGTCATGTAAAAAACGACAAAAAACGTAACCTTCTCATTGAAAACCAAAGAAATGCCAGTTTCCTCTGCTCCGCACGGCTTCTGATGTTCTCGTCTTCGCTGCCAGAACATCAACACTTGAATGATGTGGAATTATCTGCGGCCTGAAGCTTGTGATCCATCTGCCGGGCCGGTGACATCCTTCATCCCGGTGATCATCCGCCGTCGTTACCGCCGTTCTTTCGGGTTATTAATGAAAGTTGAGGATCATTTTACTCCTCACAGCAGAGCAGACTCTGCAGACGAGGAAGATTCTGGCATTGTGGCGCCTCCTTGTGGTCAAAGAATCTGGAGACTGATGATGGTCATTGTATGATGGGGAAAACAAAAACGTCCTCATACATTTTCAGCTTCTCGCGATTGTCAAGATTTATGTTTGCTGACAGTGAATGGAAACAGTAAATCCTAATAGCTGAGTTGCTCTTTAAAGGGCCAGTAACCTTCAAATGCCGTCTGTCACTGGCCAGCTGGAGGCTGGAGGCCATCGTCTGACCGCCATTACTTTTTTTAGTTATCCGACAACATCGTTGTGTGAGGGCTTCATTTAGCTGGGATGTACAGGTAGTTTCTATTGATACTATTTTGGAGTACATATGACTTTTTGATCACCTTTTATTACAGGGTGACCAAAAAAGTGCAGGTCTGGCAGGGTTTTTTTTTCTGCGACGTTCACCATGCGGGGTAAATAACGCATTACTTTGGTAGATCAGGCTTTTATGGAGGCAGCGATACCAAATGTGTTTTGGGGTTTCATTATTTAGATTCTTTTATTATATGTTACACTTTTATTACCTTTATTTTTTTTTTTTAAATAATTAATAGAACTTTTTAACCCTTTGCAATCCAGTTTTGGATTCAGGGTTTCCTAGGGGTTTTTCTCTTTCTACCTTTACACAATGGCACCACCTGCTGGTTAGAGCCAGTACTGCGGTATGGGACATGCTGGAGAGGCCCCCCGGCAACAGAGTGGCCAGTAATATACAGTAAGAATACCCTGTCCGACGTCTTCCGACATCGGAGCTGTGCAGCCTTCAATCAGAATGTCTTCTGGCATTGGGTTGGAAAGGGTTAAAACTTGCGATGGTTAGATTGATTCTGCAGTAGGATGTAATACCATAGCATTACATTATACCGCAATCTGACAGGCAATCTATCAAGCCATGCCACAGGCATGGCCTTATTGACAATCTGTCATGGTAGCCCTAGAGGCTTCCAGAAGGCACCTGCACAGCAACCCGCAATCTCATCACGGGGGGCAGTGCGAACATCGATCAGGGCATTTAAATGCCGCTGTCAGAATTAACTGAGGCACTTAGAAGATTAACGGCTCCGCTCAGCGGCGCTGCTGATTGGAGCTGTTGTGGGTGGGTGTCGGCTGTAAGAAACAGCCGGCACTCGCATTGTACTCAGCGTGAATGATCCCTGATCCCTCACTATACAAACCCAGAGCCTTGAGGACATAAATGTACGTCTGGTTGAGTTAAGGGGTTAAGGAGCCCCAACGTAGGTACCTGAAGGAGGCCACTTTGAGTTCGCCTTTGCATTGAAATCCATGACGCTCCAGGAGTCGGTGCGCCGTACCATCATGTAGAGCATCCAGCATTCCTATTCAAGAACACTACTGTTATTTCAATATAGGACACGAGTATCGAGATATAGCACTGGGTCTGATGTTTTTACTGCACCCTGTATAAAGATACAATCCTGAAGATACCAGAGCCATGACAGTCTCTTGCCACCCTTATTTCGGATGGACCTGGTACTCCCATGCACTGATGCTTTATGACCGTTGGCCACATTGGTCCTCTGCTGTCTAGTCTTCGGGTCTTGGTCAAACCAGTCACCTGCAGCAAATGCAATCTCCTCTCTTTCTGTAGCCAGCTGGAGTTGGGGATATCAGCTTGGGTTCATGGTGGATAGATATTCTGACTCCCATTCGCTATTTGATAACTAGTGAATGATGATGGAGGTTGAGGTGCTCAGTGCAGGACAAACAAGGCAGAGGCACGGAACGTGGGAAACAAACTAGGAATTTACTGAACATTTGGTAAGAGGTTAGAGCTAATATTACCCCAGCAATCACAGTACTTGTAAGATCCACAGTATCTCCAGTGTGTGGATCTCTGCACGAGCCCGAGGAACATCTCTTGTAGATCTCTGCCAACAGCCTAGTCAGAGGGACTTACTTTAAATGGTCCCAGCTTTTATTCTGTACTATCCCTGGCCTTACAATAGCGCTTGTACCTTATCCAAGCCTCGGGGTCTTGGGGCGCTTCACTCCTGCCGGTCTCCACACACAAAGGCTGGCAACAATCCTGCAGTTATCGGGTGTCTATGCTGCACCAGTGGAGAAGGGATAGATAAATCACTTCCCCCTCTGCTATACATTATCTCCTATCTCATCTGTGATCTCCTGAGATCTCTCTGTGAACTGAACTAAACAAGAAGTACAAGGTCTTATATTCTCTCCCCTTTCAAAAGCTCTAGCACCTTCTAGATCAACCTTTCCTCAGCCAATCAGGACTCAAGTATCACAGAGGGGCTGACCCATAGCAGGGAATTTCCCAGTTGTTAAGGCCAGGCAGAGATACTGAACATATAGTCAAACATAGTACAATAAAAATGCTATGGTGGCACAGTCTCCAATAGATCAAAGTGCTAACGACCACTTGTCCGTCAGTCCATGTGTGCTGTGTGAGTTACATGCAGAGCCTGACAGCACCTGTGATGTCAGTTACCGACTCTTAGCTCCACCCCCTGATCACATGGCTGTAACATCATCATGGGTCCTTTATCCTCCTTGTGCACTGAACAAGGGATTATAATTATGGGCGGACTACATCCCCCACAAACCCCTGTGGCCTCAGTTGCTATGGATACAGCAGTACTCAGTCTGGCAGTTTGTAGCTGGTTGTGAAACAGCTGCACACCTGTGTGAAGACTCCAATAAACGACACCTCACAAATGTCCACATACATAGCTGGTGATACATACTGACCAACAACATTGAAGCATAGTCCTTCCCCACTATCTTCACATCTCCTGAACGTTATATCATGTCATCTCAAGTGCTAACGCCGCCAACACCAGTCCAGCCTTCATATAATCATCAATCGTTGTCCAGTGTTGTAACTAACCGTCGCTCTCATACAAACATGTCACCAGAGAGGGTTCAACGCCGCTGTGAAGCTAATGCAGCTTACATGACACAGCGACAAGCAATGACTTCACCAAAGCCACCAGCTGACATCTGTAAATCTCATGCAGCTGATATGCGAAAGCAACGTAGCAGAGCTGTGTGTGTCACGTTCATGTAGCAGAGGTGGGTGTGTGATGAGCATGAAGCAGAGTTGTGTGTGTGATATGCATGTAGCAGAGCTGTGTGTGTGTGACGTGCATGTAGCAGAGCTGTGTGTGTGTGACATGCATGTAGCAGAGCTGTGTGTGTGTGTGACATGCATGTAGCAGAGCTGTGTGTGTGTGTGACGTGCATGTAGCAGAGCTGTGTGTGTGACGTGCATGTAGCAGAGCTGTGTGTGACATGCATGTAGCAGAGCTGTGTGTGTGTGACGCACATGTAGCAGAAACACTGGTACTATAATTTCCTAATAATCACTAGAGTTAATATTAACCAGTAATGGTAGTATTGAGTCACTACATTTCAGCTCTGGACATGCTGAAAGCAGCCTCCATGAAACCTATGGGCACTCTTTCGGGAATATTACCACCATACACATCTCAGAACTCTCCTTTATCAAATTGTGCACGCTCTGTTGCAAATTCTAGTTGCATGGTCATTTGCAGACTGGCCCCATTCACAGAGACCCAACTACTGGTCCCAATTAGCCCACTTGGGTGTCTTTCCCTCTGGGTCCCGCTGGCATTCTGTTGGGTTCCATTACTGCACTGACTCTTGGGCATTTGCCTTTAGGGCCCTGTTATGTCTCAGGGACCCCCTTCTTTGACCTCCAGCACTTCATACAACTGCGCCACTCTGCTGCATCACACTTTCTGAGATGGCACCCACTGGCGCTTATATTCTCCTACTTCTCCCTGTCATTAGTTAAGAGATACTCACCAGCAGAGGCATTCACTTCCCTACTGTGCCCTGTTCTTTAGGCCTAATGGCATGCTAGCCACATCACCAAGCTGCAGTCATGTTATACAGGGACAGTGCTCAAGTCTGGCACATGAAGTGCCCAAACGAGCAGTCATTGCCATTTCTTCAGTGGAGAAACACCACCTTATAGTATGATCAGCTAAAACGTTGGACCTCGCTCATGGACTCCTGCAAGCAGATTGCATTGACAGCTGGAAAGATTTAGAGGTTCTGATCTCTCCATAAGGTGACCCCAAAAATTGTCTTGTGGAGTTTCAAAAACCAAAGTGATCACAGGTCCCCTTTAAGAGAGGAGTCCAGCTTTTAGATGCCGGTCTGAGTTGGCGGTTGGCTTCAGTTCCAGGGGGCTTCTCGCTCCTTTATTAATTTACCCTTTTAAGACATAAGGAGATGTTTCCAGGATATCTGCGCTCGGTGCCACCATTCTGCATTACATTAGCTGGCAGAGCAGCCGGGCACAAGCCCAGGATTATAATTGAGTTTAGTGAGATTGAAAGGATGCGGCCACCAGGGATGGAGGTGTCTCAGTATCCACACATAGTACAACAGGAGAGGTTTGTGCGGATATGATGGTGTCCAAACATCTCAGCCGCAGAATCTTCATGTCCCAATGCAAGGACGCCCAGTCTTATGTAATTGAAGCATCAGGGTGATAGACACTGCTTTACTGTTTGTTCTTATTATTATTCATTTGCTTCAGAAATGCAAAATTAAGCCCCTTTCCAAGCAGTCTTCATTATCGCAGTTGTCCACAATAAGGAAAAGAGCGCCACGCCTGTCCATGGTTGTGTGTGGTATTGCATCTCAGCCTCATTCATTTCAAAGGAGCCAAGCTGCAATACCAGACATGACCCATGGACACCAGAAAATGAACGAAGGCTGTAGCCTGAAAATTAGGATCTGTCTACAATCCTATCAACGGATTCAAAAGTGGTTGCCAAACTGAAACAAGTGAGACCCAAGGATTCAGGTGTTTGATGAATCCATTAGATGAATCCGTCTTGAAAATGGAAACATTGTATCAGTTTGACATCTGTTTTTAGTGGAAGGAATTTTTTTCTAGTTTCCATTTGAGCAATCGGATCCATTACATGGAAGAAGTAATGGATACAAGTGGAAGGCTTTTCGTTGGCATCAGTTCTCCATTGATAACCATATAAAAAACAGATGTTAGACGGCTTCCTGTCAGGTGTCCGTTTTTCTTGGAAGACAAAATAGCAAAGCAGCAGACTACGCTATTGCTTCAGGAAAAAACAGAAACCTGACGGAACGGACACAAACTCTACTGAAATCAAGAGTAAACTAAATGGAAGCGTTTGATTGTTTTTCTGTCCCGATTTTAAGAGGTATATGATTTATCGCTGTTTAATGATAAGATGATTCTGTGTAATAGAAGTGGGCAGGAACAGAGCTGAGTGGGAAGAAGAGATAGGAAGTAGTTGAGAGAGGTGTTTGGTGCGGGACAGAGGTTGAAGCAGGAGTCTCTCCTGGTATATTGCGGTGTCACAGATGCAGTCATAAGGATGGTTCTCTCTGGGGGAAACAATACAACCATTGAGAAGCTTGCAGAGTCTGCAGAGAGCAGCTGAGCTGTGGATAGAGGAAGGGAGTCTCTCCTGGTTTGCATTGTTGGGCTGCAGCAGTTGTCCTATGGGCAGTTTTCCTCTGAACAAGAAAAGGAGTGCTGAATAGTAAAGTCGGTGCCAAGTAGTTCCTCCATTCCCTCCCCTTTGATAATGCTGATCCCATGCCAGCGGGCCTGGAAGAAAGTCATCCCTGGTTATCGGGGCATAAAGTTGTTACAGAGTTAGTGAGACAATTATTGTTTATTGCTGATCCCAGTCTACCAGGCGAGGACTCTGATTAACAGGGACTCTTGAATATTATTGACAGACTGAGATCCCCTGTATTGCCGGATCACAAGTTACTGGTTTACAGTTAATAAAGCATTGTCTGTTCAGTAATAGCGACTCCTGCACCCTATATCTGCAAGGCTGACATAAACCCGGGCAGCCCCGAACCCACTGCCTGCGGTCCCTTATCCTATGACGGAACAGATGAACAGAAACCCCAAAAGCAGATGGGAACAGTCTTAGGGCGCCCACCCACTGGCGATTTTTTTTTTCTTTGCGTTTTGCGTTTTTTCTCAAGAGCAATTGGAATTGAATGTACTCCTGTCCACTGGTGTTTTTTTTTGCGGTGCGTTGCGATTTTTAACATAGGAACTGTCAGTTGCATATGTGTCCTTATTTTTCTCCTAATGCACCCATGAAAGTCAATGGAAATTAATGGAAAAGCAGCGAAAACGCAGCGAAAACGTGGCAAAAAAGCCACGGAAAACGCGGGAAAAACGCTGCGAAAACGCGGCGTTTTTCACGCACGAAAATCGCAAACGCCAGTGGGTGGGCGCCCTTAGTGCAATGTTTTTAGCACAAGGTTTCCACTTATACAAAATATAAGTATCACCGCAAGCTGCTATAGTTACAGCTATGCTGAGACAAAATACAAGGGCGGGTATAGAACCACATCCCTCCGCATGCAGACGGACAAAGTGCTATATGGAGGAGAATTAAACAGGTGTAAAATACTGATGAGCAGCCACTCAGACACCGACCACGGTATTTAGCATTATTTCTTTCAGCAAGCAGTCTAGCTTTAAATGCTGGTGAGCCCAGGGTGGCAGTGCCAGTGTGGTTCACTTTCATGGTGCAGGGCAACCCACCAGGCTGAATTGCATGTGGCTTCATTAATACCTTGTAAACCTGCATGGTGCACCACGCATATCATTAGGAAGAATGGGTTGTAGAGATGAGCGAGTAGTGCCTTAGCCAAGTATCCTCCCGTTCATCTCTAAAGATTCGGGGGGCCGGCGGGGTCGGGGAGCGGTGGGGGAGAGCGGGGAGGAACGGAGGGGAGATCTCTCTCTTCCTCTCTCTCTCCCCCCCCCCCCCCTGCTCACCGCCGCAACTCACCTGTCACCCACGCCGGCAGCCGAATCTTTACAGACGAGCAGGAGGATACTCGGCTAAGGCACTACTCGCTTGAGTAGTTAGCCTTAGCAAGTATACTCGCTCATCTCTAATGGGTTGTCATCCGTCAGGATTCGGCCCAGAAGCTGATATCCAGCATGTCAGGGCAAAGAGCAGAAGGCTTGGAAAATAATCAACACTGTAAACATTGAGTCTCTGCCGAAACTTGATGTATTTGTCAATAAAAGTTTTCCATTTTTCTTCTTTCTTTCTTCCTCCTTTCCTCAGCCTTTCTTCCACCTTCTTTCTTTCTCCTTTCTTCCACATTCTTTCTCCTTTCTCCCTCCTTCTTTTTTTCTCCTTTCTTCTTCCTTCTTTCTTCCTCCTTTCTTTCTCCTTTCATCCTCCTTCTTTCTCTTTCCTTCTTTCTTTCTCCTTTCTTCTTCCTTCTTTCTTTCTCCTTTCTTTCTCCTTTCATCCTCCTTCTTTCTTTCTCCTTCCTTCTTCCTTCTTTCTTTCTCCTTTCTTCTTCCTTCTTTCTTTCTCCTTTCTTCCACCTTCTTTCTTTCTCCTTTCTTCCACATTCTTTCTCCTTTCTTTCACCTTTTTCTTTCTCCTTTTTTCCTCATTCTTTCTTTCTCCTTTCTTCCACCTTCTTTCTTTCTCCTTTCTTCCACATTCTTTCTCCTTTCTCCCTCCTTCTTTCTTTCTCCTTTCTTCTTCCTTCTTTCTTTCTCCTTTCTTCCACCTTCTTTCTTTCTCCTTTCTTCCACATTCGTCCTCCTTTCTTTCACTTTTTTCTTTCTCCTTTCTTTCACCTTTTTCTTTCTCCTTTCTTCCTCATTCTTTCTTTCTCCTTTCTTCTTCCTTCTTTCTTTCTCCTTTCTTCCTCCTTCTTTCTTTCTCCTTCTTCCATCCTCCTCATCCTTTCCCCCTCCTTTCATGATACAGGGCTTTTATGACTCTCTGACAGTGGTATACACCAGTTTTAGTAGGAAGTTCCAGTTTGGTTCAATACAACTTAAAAAACTTTTTGTCCAAATTTGGCAAACCGATTGATCTCAACTTTTGACAAGTTTGCTCATCACGATTTCTGTCATATCCACAATGTCTTGTCTTGTACTCCCAGTGGTCAGTAATCGCCTGTAGAAGATTGTATATGAGGCGTGCCCCACCTATTGATTGTCGTGCCTGGGCTTCTTCTAGCCTCGGGCGCAGTTGTTCCTGTCGGGTTGCATGCCATTACGCCATAGCTTGGGTTTGTCTGGAGGATTGATGGCCTCCTGATAGTCGCCCCTCCGCGCTGTTCTTATATTACACATATTCAGCCACAAATAGAAACATTTATAAATCAAATTATCCCGGAACGAAGCGTCCTTGTGCTGCAGCTCCCCGTCACATTCTGTCGTGTAATGAGCAGTCACCGGGCACAATGTCATTACTGCGCCCGCGTTCTGCGGATGATTGTTCTACCTCAATAATTTGTAGGATGTTTTAATTCAAAGGTGACGACTACAACTGCACACGAGAAACCCTGAAACGCTGATCTTCGGAGGTGATGACAGACCTCGCACCGCTGTCACTTCTGATATTGGTCAGTGAGAAGATGCAATTAGACACTTTATAATCTGCACCAAAATAATTCTCATAGTTTTATTTTCAATTTTTTTCCTTCTACGTGGCTAAATTACTGCTGCAAGTGCCAAGATTTGCTTTACTGCAGGCAAACAGATATCAGAAATCGCAGCCAGAAAATAATAATAATCGTTAGTTCCATGGTGCCAACATATTGCTCAGCACTGTACAAGTCAGAGGGAACATTGAGATAATAAGGCAATACATATAGTGTTAATCGACAGACAATTTAGGCAAAAGGGCTGAGAACCTGCTCACAAGAGCTTACAATCTAGGACAGGGGTGTCAAGTTCAAGGGCCACATCAGCATTATGGTTGCTTTCAAGGAGACGTTTGTAATTATAAGTCTGTATTTTAAAGGATATATTAAAGGGCTACTCCAGTGAAAACACATTTTGCATCTCTGCCCCCCTCACCTGATTGCCGGTCACACTCTGGAGGTCCCCTCTGGGTATTCCAGAGCCTTCCCTGCACTGTAGCCCCCTTATCAGCCACCATTTTGACAATTTTACTATTATTAGTCTTCTAAATAAACTACAGCCCAAAAGTATACAGTCAGAAGGATGAGCTGCGATCTCCCCTATTATAGCTGTGTGCCAGGACCCGTATGATCATCATCAGTAACTGTGACAGGAATGGCTGTGCTCCACTGCAGCCAGGCCCTATGTAACAGCATCATGCAAACTGAGAAATCGACTAGAAAATGAACACATAACCCCAAGTAGATCTGAGCTGGTCTGAACTGAGATCTCATGACCATCTGAGTTAAAAGAGGCTGGGAGCTTCAGACAAAAAGAAATAACTAACCAATCTAATACTGTCTGGCTTATATATACTGGCGGGATAGCTATATGATGAATGGATAAAAAAAAATCACCAAGAGGGTAGTGGAGGGTGCAGACAGACAGACCAGAGAAGGATTCTAGTCCAGAAAAATTAGGGCACAAGTCCCCCAACACAGACACTGGACTCTAAACTGCCAGGTAGTCAGAGAAAAAGAAAAATTATGGGAGTCAGCAGAACCCGCTGAAAGGTTCCCAAAAAATTCCTTAGGGCAGAGTCACCAGTCTAGTGTGACCAGGCTCGTTCTGTAGCCACTTACAAGAAGGTAGCATGGACCAGGAGTAGTCAGGGTCTGGTTCACAAGATGGTGGTGCAGTACAGAGGGTTGAAGCAATAACATAGACGTTAGCGCCGAGGTCTGGTACACGCGATGGACGATCAGGTATGTAGGAGAGATGCTTGATTAGCGTCTTGACAGCACAATAACACACAAGGAGGGAGTGGCAAGGCCAGGCTTTTATAGAGAGCTGAATCAGGGAATGTACAAGACACGTGGTGGACCAAGACAAGGAAACACAGAGCTAGGAACATGGACACAAAGGACAAGGAACGAGGTGCTAGGACTCGGGGAGCTATCAGCATGCTGAAATAGCTCAATAGGTTGGGCTACTGTAGGAGGTTGCAGGTTCGAATACTGGGTTAAGCAGCTGTATAACACAACATCCTCACCAATCCTATGCAGGATGGTTGCGAGATGTACAAGAAGCTCTGTACGCCAGGATAAGTGGGTGAAGGGTCTGGGGTCTGCGCACCAAAGTGTCTGGGGGCTGCAGTAACAGCTAAAGTGCTCAGTACACATGCACTGCGTCACAGCGTAGGACCAAGATGCCGACTGTGATTCTGGTACCCAGCAGCAGGCCATGAAAAAGTCCACAGTGCACCAAAGGGTTTTCCCAGCACATTGTAGGACCCTCCGATCTAGATCTATGCATCTGTTCTGCATATGGACCTTGCATTCCAAATTCAGCCTTGATCTAGGAGGAAACACAAAAGGTAGGTACTTTACTACATCTTTTGTATGGATAGGATAGTATACATAAAGTGCTGATCGAGTATGTACAGGTATGAAGGGCGTTAGGGTGTATGGGGGATACAGTGCCAAGGAGGATTGTAAAAGCTGGGTAAGTGGAGAAGAGTTAGATTATGGAATATGGAAGATATGTTTCTAATGTATGCTTAAAACTGTGGGCATTGGGGCTTAACCTGATTGTTGGGGGTAGCGCATTTCAGAGAACAGGTGCAGCTCAGGAAAAATCTTGGAGGCTCAGAATGAGGAGAAACATCCCCTTGCTTCAGTAGGTTGTATTCTTCTCTCCTTCCGCCTGATACCTGTGTAGTAGGGAACTGCTATTTATGCATCACTCATCATGTCCTTACAATTACAGATTACAATGGATGTGATACCTGCAGTCCTGTGGGAAGAGTCTGAGTTTACATTAGAGCTGCCCATCATCCCAGACGTGGAGCCTCGGAGGTGTCTTCATCACGTCTTCTACAGATTTACAGAAAAGTAGCTGTAAGATTTACAGGTTCATCCGTCTCCCGGAGCTGCAGGACCGAGGCCGTAACTCTTTCTAAATACCTTCCTGATAAAGATTGTCAGCTCTAAGTCACCATCTTAAATCTTTCCGGATGAATTGGCTGAAGGGATCAGGTGTATGGCGAGGGCAAGAGGAAGAATAACAATGAATAACTGTACGTTGATGACACAAAGGCGCTCACGATCAGTTGGAGGCGGTGCAATGTATATCATGATGTGGTCTCTACTGTAAAGCAGGTCGTACGCCTTGGAAAGATCTTTCTTACCCCAACATCTGCCTTTTGGAGTGAGTCAGGACACCAGTAAGATGGTCGGCAGTCCTGCCAAAATCTATGACTGGTTGATGTTCATAAATGTGCATAGGTATCTTAAGACTATGGGGCACATGGTGTGTTCACGTATGGTATTGTAGTGGCCCACTGGGGGTCTCCTTAAGTGTGAATGCATTTGTCTTGTGCCTACGTGTTGTCAGTGTATTATATGTTGCATGAATTTCATTTGTATTACACCTGTGCAGCACTGAATGGGTTACCGTCTGGGTTATGTCTGAAAAATGTATCTTGTTGTGTGTCATGTGATTGTGGAATATATATGTGTCTGCAAGGTGTATGCAAGTGGAAGAGAGTCTAGTCCGGGCTTGCAAGAGAGAAGAAAGTAGTGGAGTGCTGTTCTGCAAGTGAGCCACACAGACACCATCTGCTCTATGTGGTCCAGAATGGCAGAGGCTGAGAGATTTATACCAGCCTGCCCTGGGCCCAATTCACCCAGGCCTTCACGCTACTAATCTGGTGAACTGAGAGTGTGAAAGCAGCTGCCATACAGCGTTGAGTGCCCGCTTTCTAAATGTGAGTGTTGACTGGTAGAGAGCTGGAGTGAGAAGGAGAGTGGCCGGGAGCAGAACCTCACAGATAACTGGGACTGTGGATTCGTCTGTCATCCTGTGAATCCTCCCTGTCACACCACTTTGTGTTCTGCACCATTTTCCTGCTGACATGTGTATACTGGTTTTTGGACTGTAAATAATTCTACAAATAAAGCAGCACTGCCCACCATTCCTTTAAATGTTTCCCTGTGTGTGGACTACTTATTTCTATCATTCGGATTCACTGCAGAGGATGGAACGGTGGCGTCACGAGTGACCGGACTTTAAGGTAAATCGCGTCTTGGGTTACCCCGTGAAACACCCCCAGCAGTAACTTGGATGGGTCCCGTGCTACCCCCAGGGGAGGAGATGGTAGAGCCTCATGACAAGGGCGCAATCTACCCCGCTATATCCTCGACTGTGGGCCCGCTCCTCTTGGCTGAAGTATCATGTGTCTGCACTCACAAATAATTCAACAGAGTTGGACTTTTCGTGATTGTCGCACACCGCCAGTGTTCTCTCCCACCCCCATTTGTTCTACTATTGCAATGAATGTACACTGAATGGCTGCTTTATTAAACACCCCCATCTAGTAGCGGGTTGGACCTCCTTTGGTCTTCAGAACTACAGCAATTCATCATGGCGTCCATCCAAAAGTATTGGAGGACACAGGGTGCAGCAAGAAACCCTTCCCCACCCCATTACTCCACTTCCACCAGCCTAGCAGGAAGGGTCATCAATTCATACTGCTTGCACCAAATTCTGACCTCCCTTGAGCACAGAAATCTGGATCCATCTGACCAGGGGATGTTTCTCCGCTGCTCAGTGATACAATTTTTGTGCTCTTTTGCCTGCTGGAGTCTCGTCTTTCTGCTTCTTTTAGACACAATGGTGCTGGAACTGGTCGTCTGCTGTTATAACCCATCCGTGTAAGGAACAGTAAGTTGGCACTCAGACACATTACTTGGAGCACCAGCGTTGTATTCAGCTGCTCCTGACTGTGCAGCGCCTGTTGGTCAGAACGATTCCTGACATCCTCCTCTGACCCCTTTCTGACTTGTTTCTGCCCACAGGATCCCCTTTCGCTGGATGTTTTTCCTCTATTACACCATTCTATGTATACTCTCCACACTGATGCACAAGAAGACCCCCCGCGGTTGGCAGTGAGGCCCCGACTACTCTAGCACTAATGACCGGACCTCGTTGGAATTCACTCAGATCGCTGGATTTTTCCATCTAATATGGATTCACACTGAAACTGATCCACGGAAAACTTACATACAGCAAATTTACATACAGAGAAGAGCCAATCGTGATAGGGCTGGGGGTCTAATAAAGGGGCCAGTGGGTGTATACATCCCATGTGACAATGTATCGCACAGCACTGCAAGTGATGTATCAATGTGGAACCCCAACCAGATGCCAAGTTGACTCATCCAGGTGGAAGCTGGAACTTCATGAAATGGTGGAAGATTTTTAATCAAGACTATTTGCAAAGCTGCTTCATTTTATACCTTACATGCAACAGAGCAATAAAAAAGAAAGCTTCATTGGTGGACCTACCTTTTAAAGAAACCCTAGGGTCTTGGAGAAACAAACATGGCAGCACCGCTCCTCTGACTATCTGTTACACACTGTGCATAGTATGCATTGGTGGTCTAAGGTCAGGAACTCTATCTTTTCTCCTTAGGGAGAGCACCATTCATGCTCCTCTGGGTAATATGCAAATAAGGGAGATGGAAAAATACCTCTGCAGCACCACCCTTCCAATAGGTGGCGCTGCAGATGTATTTTTCCATCTCCCTTATTTGGTGGCCTAAGACACTACATGCTGATGTAACTGGACAGTACAAGTTAATCAAAGCAGGTGTAGCGCCTTAGACTAATGATACATACTAATACACAAGGTGGCGCTCTTGTACGGCCATCTTTGTTTGTCCAGGAGGGGGGGGGGGGGTCACTTTAAGTGATACACAGGTTAAATCTGCTGTTCTTCCTCTGGTAGCGAATAATACATATATATCTGAGTTGCACTGGAAGGCGGCATCAGGTGTGATAGGAAAACGCTCCCCATTACATTACCCTGCAGATTCCTTCCACGGTACGGAAGACGCAGCGAAACCATAAAATCCTCCATAATGTGCCGGAATCTTCCACCCCGGACATCTTATAATTAAGTTCTTTGCCATTAAATTGCTTTCTTTAGATAACAAATCAATGGAGCGCATTCTTCCTCCCCGGCCGACAGCGAGCGCCGAGCTCTACAAATGTTCCCCCATAATTGTCCTGTAGTCAGATGTTATCAATGGCGAAAGCGGCTTTCCGGAATAATCCGATAACATTAATAACCGCGAGCCGAAGGAGTCAAACGAGACCCAGGCTGAACGTTGATCCGGAGCACCGCCATCGCCATACCCGGTGCCGCGTACAGTATTCTACACGCAGAACAACATTATTCTAAATCCATTTATAATTACACTGCCAGATCATTAATATGCAGATTATGTATATGCTGAAATGACAGAGCACATCGTGGCTGCGGTGACGGAAGGATGGCGGCTGAAGACCGGGCGGCGGAGAGCAGCAGCGTGTTAGAGGAGAGGGAGCCTGGCTCATTGGGCTTCCTTTAACTACATGCAACCTGTGTGCCGGCAACCAGCTTGTAGTACCATCTTATGGAGCTACATGAATCATCCTCCTCCTGGCTCTGTCTTCTCCACTCTGATGGTCCAAGGCACCTTTGTCAGCCCATCGGTGCCCCAATAGTACTTAGTTCTGCTACTTTATTTATGTTAGGTTGGCTTGTGCTGTCTTTATGTTATGAGCTTGGTTCTGTTGCTGTATTTAGGTTATAATCTTGATTCAGGTGCTGTATTTTTGTGCTGAGCTTGGTTCTGGTGCTGCATCTATATGCTGAGTTTTGTCCTTGCGCTGAATTTATGTTATGATCTTGATTAAAGTGCTGTATGTATATATGGAGCTTTGTTCTGGTGCTGTAGTGATGTACTGGGCTTGATTCTAGAGCTCTATCTATGTACTGAGCTTAGTTCTGGAACTGTAGTTGATATTAGCTTGGTTTTGTTGCCGTATGTATATTATGAGCTTGGCTTTGGTACGCTATGTTGTGAGTTTGGTTCTGGGGCTGCATTTATGCTATGATCTGGGTTCAGGTTCTGTATTTATATATTGAGCGTCATTCTAGTGCTGTATTTATGTTATGAGCTTGGTTCTGGCACTGTATTTATGTTATGAGCTTGGTTCTGGCACTGTATTTATGTTATGAGCTTGGTTCTGGCACTGTATTTATGTTATGAGCTTGGTGCTGGTACTGTATTTATTCTATGAGTTTTGTTCTGGTACCGTATTCATTCCCTGGGCTATTCTGGTGTGGGTATGCTGCTATCTTCCTGCTTGTTGCACAAGGAGAATACCGGCAGACTTACTATAAGTACAAGCCATAGTTTTTTCTTATGATGAGAAGACATCTGCAGAGGATGTCATCTAACCTAAGGCCAGCGCTGCAGATGACCAGATGCCGGGGTAGAGAAAGAAGTTGAGGGACAGGATTAGTGCCGCCGGGCTGAAGAAGAGCTCCCTGGACTATACATCAGCCACTGAATGGAACAGCTGCAGAGAAATGTATGTGCCCCGGGCCGGTGAGAGACAGCTGCAGAAAACCTTAAGTTTAGGCACTTGAAGGCTAAGGAGGTCTGTGTGTACCAGGTCCCTCTCGGAAACGGACAGAAATTGGTGGGTAAGAGATTGCCATGTCCATGTATGTTCAGGCATTAGGCACTATGTTTGCAACATTTGAAGTAATGTTGGCAATAGTGCCAGCCAGAGGTGTAACATGAAGCTTCTGGGCCCCAATGCAAAATCTGCTACGGGGCCCCCAACTATAATGCTTTATTCATAGTGCTGGGGTCCCTGTATGGAGAAGAAAAGCTTTATGGGCCCCCTAAGGCTCGTGGGCCCGGGTGCAACTGCATCCCCTATAGTTACACACCTGGTGCCATCCTATGGAGCAGAAGCATGCATCATATCGTATGTACATTAAAGTTGTATTTTGTGCTGCATGAACTTGCCTTGTATCACGCCACCCCTGCATTATACCACCTTGGCCAGAAACAGAAAAGCCATAAAAAAGAGCAGCAAATACTAGACTGCAAAGGAAAATTTAGCAACCAGTGTCAGACAGCTGCTGGAAAAGCACAAACGAGGCATGAAATAGTGGTAAAGACAGGGGGAATTATCATAGAGGCAGTCCATGTGGCTACTATGAAGGTCATGGGGCTCACATTGTAGTTTGGTTTCATCCCTATTTCAATGGGGTTCATCTTATCCCCGTTTTTGCTTGTAGAACCAATCAGTCATAGATAGTGATAGAAGTAAGTTCTGGGTCCGATGTTCAGTTTAGAGTTTTTGTGGAAGCAGTAGGCATCAGAGCTAGCAATCAGAACCGCGGCGGGGAAGCCGACAGATAACAGCACTGGGCCCCAAAGCCGACAGATAACAGCACTGGGCCCACCTGACTTCATGTAGGTGGAAACAGGAGCGTCACGAATGAAGTCGTCCGGATCACGGCGTCAATATCCATCGTCTACAGATACTTTCTGGTGACACCGCTGGTTATAAAATGCCGTCATCAATAAATGACCCATAAAATAATGATGGTGGATACAAATACCACGCCGATTCTTCATCCCTATATCACATTCCTCAGGCCAACGCGTTTCTGAGGCTCCCGTTTACCAGTCCTATAAAGGTCACATAAAACACCACAAATTACACGGGAATCGCTGGAGCCGCTCTGTAATAAGAAAGGTTTATTTGCACTTTAATATACAGAGTCGAGAAATGCCAGGATGACGTGTTGGATAGCGCACATAATCGCAAGACCGCAGCCGTATTACCAAAGGTCAGCGCCATGTGCAGTTTACAACTGTGTTCTGTAATAAAGGTTCAAGGAGGAAGGAAAAGTCTTCAGCTACAAATAAGACACCTTCATCGTCTATAATATAGGGCTGCTGCTTGTCAATGAACTCTGTGCTGGAGCCCTGCGTCAACCTGTTATGTCTGTCAGAGGCTGACAAGTAATATCACCACTACTATACAACTCAGGAGATAGATATGAGATAGATAGATAGATAGATAGATAGATAGATAGATAGATAGATAGATAGATAGATAGATATGAGATAGATAGATAGATAGATAGATAGATAGGAGATAGATAGATATGAGATAGATAGATAGATAGATAGATAGATAGATAGATAGATAGATAGATAGATAGATATGAGATAGATAGATAGATATAAGATAGATAGATGGATAGATAGATATTAGATAGATAGATAGATAGATATGAGATAGATAGATAGATAGATAGATAGATAGATAGATAGATAGATAGATAGATAGATAGGAGATAGATAGATAGGAGATAGATAGATAGATAGATAGATATGAGGTAGATAGATATGAGATAGATAGATATGAGATAGATAGATATGAGGTAGATAGATATGAGATAGATAGATAGATAGATAGATAGATAGATATGAGGTAGATAGATATGAGATAGATAGATATGAGGTAGATAGATATGAGATAGATAGATAGATAGATAGATAGATAGATAGATAGATAGATATGAGATAGATATGAGATAGATAGATAGATAGACAGATATGAGATTGATAGATAGATAGATAGATAGATAGATACATAGATAGATAGGAGATAGATAGATAGATAGATAGATAGATAGATAGATAGATAGATAGGAGATAGATATGCGATAGATAGATAGATAGATAGATAAATAGATAGATAGATATGAGATAGATAGATAGGAGATAGATAGATATGAGATAGATAGATAGATAGATAGATAGATAGATAGATAGATAGATAGATAGATAGACAGATATGAGGTAGATAGATATGAGATAGATAGATAGATATGAGATAGATAGATATGAGATAGATAGATAGATATGAAATAGATAGATAGATAGATAGATAGATAGATAGATATAATATAGATAGATATGCGGTAGATAGATAGATATGAGATAGATAGATAGATAGATATGAGATAGATATGAAATAGATAGATAGATATGAAATAGATAGATAGATATGAGAAATAGATAGATAAATAGATAGATATGAGATAGATAGATAGATATGAGATAGATAGATAGATAGATATGAGATAGATAGATATATACCGTAGATAGATATGAGAGATAGATAGATAGATGGGAGATAGATATAGGACAGATAGATACATATGCGATAGATAGATATGATAGATAGATAGATAGATAGATCGATAGATATGAGATAGATAGATAGATAGATATGAGATAGATAGATAGATAGATAGATAGATAGATAGATAGATAGATAGATAGATACTAGAGATGAGCGAGCGTACTCGGATAAGCACTACTCGCTCGAGTAATTGGCTTTATCCGAGTATCGCTGTGCTCGGGGCTAAAGATTCGGGTGCCGGCACGGAGCGGGGAGCTGCAGGGGAGAGCGGGGAGGAACGGAGGTAAGGATAGATAGATAGATAGATATGATATTAGATAGATAGATAGATAGATAGATAGATAGATAGATAGATAGATAGATAGATAGATAGATAGATAGATATGGGAGAGATAGATTTTCTCCCTTTAGCCCAGATCTGTTATTACACCCAGTAAACTTCTATAATTGGCTTTACTTGCTTATTGATACCAGTGATATAAAATAACAGATGATGTAACGACGTTGAAGACTTTAAAACTGCATTATAAAAAGTAATTAAAAACCGATAACTTGGGAAACTTTATAAGCTGTTAATAAAGCCTGTGGCAGGTGGTCGGCTGTGAGATGGTAAAACATTATAGTTGCTCTAATTTTACTGTGGATTGATACATTTTCCCTGGCGCCGCACGGTAACGAGCGCACGGAGGCGACTCCCTCATTTGCATAATGTGATTTTTCTTTGCTGTAAAGTAACATAACTATTAATGGCTGACAACAGCTCCTGTTTAGGGGAACAGGTTTGAAGATTTTGGTCTTCCAGTTTGACGAGCAGATGTCTGGAGTAAAATACGAGCCGGAGACGTTTTATGGTCTCATAAGGAAATTATTGTCACAGGAAAATAAAACGTTATTCAAAACTAAATTAAAAAAGGAAGAAAATGACCAAATAAACAGTAATTACCTTCTAGTCAACTAGTGGAAGGACAGAAGAAGTGTTAAGGGCTATCAGACTCAAATAACAGAACTCAATAAAGATTAGCATTGCCAAAGCAAGTGAAGAATGGGGATTGTAGGATTGGGGTGAAGGATCGCTGAGGATTTGGGGGATACGGGCACTTCTGGGGTGGGGGGGTATAGACATCAATGGCATATTACGCTCCTTTCAGTCTATGGCAGGCACTGACATATTGTGCTGCTGCCACAACTATATCTTCCTCTTCTGGAGGAGTGGAGTTCAAAGAGTCTCCTGAAGTGAGCATCCCTCAACACAGAGGAAAGGAAGTTTCATCACCAACACAGAAAGGGGTTCTTTACTGTTAGAGCAGTTAGACTGTGGAACTCTCTGCCTGAGGAAGTGGTGATGGCAAAATCCATAGAGGAGTTTAAAAGTGGACTTGATGTCTTCCTGGGGCGGAAGGATATTATAGGTTATAAATCTTAGGTTAATTGTTTATCCAGGTATACAGGCAGGTAGGAACTATTAGGGGCTGATCCAGGGAACAGTCTGATTGCCATTAGGGAGTCGGGAAGGAATTTTTTCCCCAAACGGGCTAATTGGCTTCTGCTCTAAGGGTTTTTTTTTTGTCTTCCTCTGGATCAACAACACAGGAGGATAGACAGGCTGGACTAGATGGACATTGTCTTCATTCGGCCTTACGAACTATGTTACTATGTTACAGCGTATCTGGGTCAGTGCAACAGAAAGTGGCCTCATCCTCCATGGCCTCCTGGTGGCGCCGTTGATATAGTTTACCCTCCCTGGGCTTTTAGTTCTGCTTGTGCTGCCCAGATCAAGTGGCGAGGCTGTGGGTGCTCAGTCTGTAGCGTCTCAGTTTCTGGGATGTCCTTATGCTGTTCCTAAGCTTCTCTTGGAGCATTTTCTTGATTTCGGCTTTTTGAGGCTGTGATGCTTGCTGGGTTGGCCAGGCTGGGTTTGGGTGGATTGTTCCAGGGTGTCCGGTTTGTTTAGGGCCATTTGGTGTAGTAAGGCTTTGTGCTGGTAGGAGCTTGGGCTGCTACCTTGTAGATAGGCCTGGAATGATAACGCCTTCTTTTGAATTGTAAGGTATAGAGGAAATCTGCCCAACTCATCTCTCCAGGCGCTGTCCAATGGACTTGTCCAACAGAAACCATCTCAATGACCTCAACACCTTCCCTACAGCTATGGATCAAGTTTCTGATTATCCAAATCGCTGTGCCACAGAAGAAAAATTGCACAACCTATGACAAGGACGACACTCTGTCACCGAATATATGATGGAATTTCGTAGCTGGGCCACTGATACCACGTGGAACCTCGCTGCACAGCAGAGTTTGTTTCAACAAGGACTATTAGAATGTGTTAAGGATGAGGGTGCCCGAGTGGAGACCCCTGGTAATTTGGAAGACTTTATTCAGCTATGCATTTAAATTGACCAGAGGCTTACTGAGCGACAAAAGGAGAAGCTATGGGTTATTGGAAACAATTCTACCTATTTCTGTAGTCAACCAGCAATGAGCACCCAGTAAAGGGCGGAAACCCCATCTGAACCAATGCAGATCAATGCCATCTGCAAACCTCTCTCTACATGGCTGAGAAAGAGAGGCGCCATACTGGGAATTTATGCTTTTTTTGTGGGGCCTTGGGACATTACATTATTAACTGTCCTAAAAAATTCCTGGGGACTATCGCCATTGCCAATGTCAAGATCATAGCTAACCCTGCCATTTCTGAACATTCATGTAGGTTACTCCACCCGTAACTCAAGATGGCACTGAGATCCACACTTCATCCCTCCATTTTGTTATCCCCATTAAGGTCCTAATTGGGAACCATAAAATGATCTGCGATGGTAGATGCAGGAGCAGGAGGGAATTTTATGGACTTACAATACACTCTTGCTAATAACAGTGCAAGCAGAACTCAGCCTATTCCAATTGAGTTGGAAACTGTGGATGGATCACCTTTATCATCAGAACCGGTCACTTAGGTGACAATCGAACTACAAATCTACATCGAATGTAATCACCAAGAAATGATTAGTTTTCATCTCATCTCTTCTCTGAAATTTCCATTTATTCTCGGGATCTCTTGGTTTTCTATTCATAGTCCTTCATTCAACTGGGGTTCAAGGCCTATTATCTTCCCTTCAGAATACCGTATGCAAAATTGTCGGATGACGCCATCTGCCCCGAACATGTGCAAGACTCCAAGGATTGTCATCAGAATTGTAAAAAGTTGCCATCACAGTGCCAGCTATTCAGCGATGACTGCAACAAGATGAAAGCTGACCAACTATCACCCATTGGCCCTATGATTGTCTAGTAGAGATGCTCCCTGGAACAACTGAATTAAAAAATCTGTCTGGATGAAAACTTAAAGAAAGGTTCTATTCGACCTTCTTCCTCTCCAGCTGGGGCACACATATTCTTCATAGAGAAAAAAGACTCAACCCTGAGGCCATGTATTGACTATAGGGAACTAAATAAAATTCTGATTGAAAATCGCTACCCTCTCCCCTTAACTCCAGAATTGCTGGAGATACTCCGTTCTGCCAAAATCTTTACCAAACTAGATCTAAGAGGAGCTCACAATCTTATATTGATTCGTCTATGGGATGAGTGGAAGACTGCTTTTAGGACGAGATATGGACATTTTGAATACCTGATTATGCCTTTCAGCCTTTGCAATGCCCCTGCTATGTTTCAGCACCAGTAGTGGTCCACCCAAATCCTGAATTCCCTTTTGTTGTTGAGGTAGACGTCTCCGACTCTGCTGTAGGAGCCATCTTATCTCAACATGTGCGTTTTTGTCCTATACCTTATCACCTGCAGAAAGAAACTATGATTTTGGAAATAAGGAACTCTTGGCTATCAAAGTTGCTTTCTCCGAATGGAGACATCTCCTGGAAGGAACCTATTATCCGATAATAGTTCTTACGGAGCATAGGAATCTGGAATTTCTCCATACAGTGAAGAGACTATCGGCGAGACAAGCACGATGGGCCTTGTTCTGCTCCAGATTCAACTTTATCGTGTCCTACCGGCCCAGTTCCAGAAATGGCAAGGCTAACATCTTGTTCAGGATTCTTGTTGAACCTGGGGAAAGGCTTAACACAGACTAGTATTTTGTCCCCCAAAAATTTCCTGGGTATTCTTACTGTAAATCAAAAGAACTACTAACAAAGTTCAAAGAAAATGACCATTTTCCTCAATCACCCCTCTGAGAACATGGACCTCTCTTTCCGGAAAGGGGCTTTGGATGAAAGGAAGCCAACAGTATGTTCCGGATGCTGGTCAACTCGAAAACCCTTAGACTGGTCCATGATTCCAAAACTTTCTGGCCATCTAGGAATCATAAAAACCTTAAAACTCCTGCTTTATTTCTTCTGTTGGCCTAATTGCAAGAGAGATGTGAAAAAGTATGTTGCTTCTTGCAACACGGGTGCACAAAACAAGACACCACAAGCTCGTCCTTTGGGCCTACTGCAGCCACTTCCAGTCCCATCTAGGCTTTGAGGATCTATATCTATGGACTTTATTGTGGATCTTGCCCCTTCTAAAGAAATGACTGCCATCCTGGTTATAGTGGACCGACTGGCTCATTTTATCCCCATCAAAGGGATTCTCACAGCTGAACACACTGCAGTATTGGTGATCAGGGAAATATTTAGACGACATGGGATTCCTGATGACGCGGTCTCAGACAAGGGGGTTCAGTTCACATCAAGATTCTGGAAGAACTTCTGTACAGCCCTAGAGATCATTGTTAACCTCTCTTCCTCTTTTCATCCCTAGTCCAATGGTCAGACCTGGAGAATGAACCAGACTCTAGAGCAATATCTCCACTGCTTTATTTCCCACCTCCAGGATGATTGGGTGGATTATCTATCGACAGCAGAATTCACCTACAACAACACCAGACGCAGTTCCACCTCTCAGAGTCCGTTTCTTTTAAATTATGGTATACATCCAGTCTTTATTCCGGGCCTCCCTGTCAATACCCCTGTCCCAACTGTCCACAGACTGACGGCCTTACAAGAATCTCAGAAAAAGTTAAAGGAGGTACTATGAGAGCCCAGGAGAATTACAAATAAGCAGCGGATAGACACCACGAAGCCTCTCCTACTTGGAAGGTAGAGGATAAAGTATGGCTGTCGACCAGAAACATTAAGATCCATGTACCCTCTCACAACCTTGGGCAAATGTTTATTGGGCCATTTCCAATCACAGCGAAAAGAGGCCGGGTGGCGTTCCATCTGGATCTTTCTGATAGTCTGAGGACCCACCCAGTTTTCCACATCTCTCCTCAAGAAATTTAAAGAAAATCCTATTCTGGGAAGGACTCAGCCACCTTCTCCACTGGTGGATGTCAGAGGGGAGGAGGAGTATGAGGTGGAGAAGATTCTGGATTCGAGGAATTTAGGAAGAAAATTACAATATCTGGTACAGTGGAGGTGGTATGGTCTGGAGGAGAACTCATGGGAACTAGTCCACAATGTTCATGCCCCTAGACTCACAAGAACATTTCACAAGAGATATCCAGGGAATCCAGCCCCTGGGATGTTTGAAGGCAATCTTGGGGGGAGGGGACTACTGTTGGGACTCAAACCTAGGACATCCTGTGCTCCAGGCAATGGCTCTCCCCAGTGGACTATCAGTCCTCTGGATAGCTTCCATGCTAAACCTTGCTCATCATCCTTGCTCCTAGTTCCATGCTCCAGTGTTTCCCTGACTGGTTCCACCCTGTTTTCTCTAATTTAGTTCTCGTGTACCGACCACTGGCTTGTTCCCAACTATGTATGTGCTGAATCCTCTGTACTGCATCGCCCTCTCGATGTACCGACCCCCGACTTGTTCCCGACTACAGATCTGCTGAATCCTCTGTACTACAACGGCCTCTTTGTGTACCGACCCCGGGCTTGCCTGACCCACCCTCCTGGCTACCACTCAAGACTCCAATCCAGTGCCTGAACGTGACAGATAAGTTGTAGCCAGGAGAAGTTGTTATGGTGGTCTGAGCTAGATAGAAAAGTGAACGATTAAAGTCAGAGAGGATGTCACCTCTGTGATATAACCATTCTGTAATCATTTATACGGTCTGCAGAGACCATGTGTAGAGCTGGTATCTACTGTAAAGCTGGTATATAGTCAATGTTTATACTGGAAGGGGAAGCAAATTCAAAACTTTTCTATGGGGCCCAGTCTTTTCTAGTTACCCCCCTGGCTACAGTCATCTTCTAATGGCATAGAAGGTTTTGGAAGCCTTGTTTTTTTTACTTTTTTCCCTTAGTACTGAAAGAGTTTGTAATACATTTGCTTCCGCAGTCCAGCGGCTGCCCAGATATCCCCATCCTGACATTAATATACGAGCGACGAGGCGTGGAGACATCTCACCGCGCAGAAGGCTCATCATTAACTAATGTTTGCAGCAATAAAACAACAATGTGTGAATTAATGTTTGGAGGCGACAGTGATTATTGCTGCGGGAGAGTTTGTGTTCAGTGCGTTATGGTGAAGGAGACGGCACACTGAATGGCTGATAGCGGGTCTGGGGCGCGACACGACCATAAAACAGGAACTGGAGTAACCGCTGGCTGGTTTAATTGCCGACTGAGTGCGGACTCTCTTCCGCTCTACAAGTACAAACCCCGTGGATTGAAAAACCCCGTCATCCAGAAGACATTTAGTCTTCCCTCATAAAGCCAGGATTCGCACCGACTGTTCCTCTCAGGCAGATTAGTGGACCAGAATCCAAGGGTAGCAGAAGCCCACGACGCCTTCCTGCAGGCGCTGGGAATAGGATCGGCGTTTACGTTGTGTACGACATCTGCAAGTCTCCGGAGAAACAATAAGGAACGAGTCCAATTCTTTTATATTTCTGTCAAATGCTTCATAATGTTCAGTTACTCATTTATTAGAGGTTTTCGTTCCAGGGAAAGTTGGGTGACAACCAATGTGGCTGCTGTAGTTGCAATCAAAATGATCCCCCCCCCCCCCCCCTCTTTTGGCAAATTAGTCTTATTTTCCAAATTTACAAACTTTTAGCTGTTTGCAAAAAACAAACAAGAACAATATAAATAGCTGCTCACAAGTGATGTAAGGCCTCCACGGGCAGATCGGATTCTGCATGCGGGAACCTCATGCCCACAGCCGAGGGCACTGCTTACCTGGCCGGGTCTTCTGCGTGCCTGTCCGGGTCTTCTACTTTCTTCACTATGGATGTGTGCAGAAGCGCCGGCCAACACACATACACAGTGGAGGTTTTCTTTAAAAAAAAACAACTCCTGCTTTCCTGCGGAAGCCACGGCATTGACTTCAATGGAAGCCATCTGTCTGTGTGGGAACTACACTGAAATGGAGCACGCTGCGATTTGCTCTCCGGAACCAAAAGGTCCGCATTCATGTGTGGGCGCCCATGCTTCCCTATGGGCGGCTTGATTTGCAGACCTTCCGCACGGGTGCCGCATATCAGATCCATCCGTGTACATTGGGCCTAACAAGTGGTTTCTCCAAACTCACCAAAAAATGCAACTTTTAGGCTATGTTCACACTAGCATTTTTCGACTGATCCAGTTTTATTAAAAACGGAAATCAGAAAACAGAAGTGAAATTGAAAGCATCTGTAAGCTTTCTGCCTATAGCCATTATCAGCGTGGTGGGGGCACCTCTTCAAAGAATATGGCTCAATGGTTAGCACCGTCGCCTTGCAGTGCTGGGGTCTTAGGGTCAAATCTCGTGAAGGGCAACATCAGACATCACCTGTGGTCAGATTTTGACCTACCACTTCAACACTGTAAGGCAGCAGTGCTAACAGCTGAGCCACCACACTTGTTCTTTAATTGCCAAAGAAATAGAAAAGCAAGAAAATAAACACAAAGAGAACATAAAAAAGCCAATACAGCCAGCAGCCTTGGACAGATTTAAACCTACAACTCCATTGTTACAAGGCAGCAGTGCTAACAACTGAGCCTCCATGCTGGAGAAGCATGGATTTTCTTGGCTTTGTGTGCTGCAACCGTCTTCTTCACATCCCACCAAAGACTTTCTATGGAGTTCAAGCCAGGCGACTGTGAAGAACACTCCACAGTCTTCCAGGTCTTCTCCAGACACCGAGCCTTGGTGGACTTTGAGGTACACTTGTGATCCTTGTCCTGTTGGAAGGTCCAATGACGCTCAAGCTTCAGCTTCCTCACTGAAGACATGACGTTGTCTCCTAGGATTTCCTGATTGGATCCATCTTGCTCTCCACACGCTGCAGGTTTCCATCGCCAGGTGAGGCAGAGCCGCCCCAGAGCCTCACCGAGCCACCGCCATGCTTCACTGTAGGCAGGCGGTTCTTTCTAGTGCCTGCTTCATTGTTCCTCCTCCAGACACACCATTGATCCAGAGGACTGAAAAGCTCCAGTTTTGTTTTATCGCCCCACAGAACAGAATTCCTAAACCTCCGTAGCTCATTTATATATGACTCTGAGCATATTGAAGCAGCTTATCTTGTGCTTTTGGGTCAGCAAAGGTAAAAGTCCTGGATTTTGGGCATGAAGACCTTCAACATTTAGTATGTGTCATACTCTGCAAATGGAAACCTCAGTGCTGCTGCCACTAAATCCTGCTGCAGGTCTTTTGCAGTCACTGAGGGTTTCTGACCTCCTGCCTCCTCAGGAATCTGGTGGCAGACGGTGATTGCTTCCGCTTTCTCCCACGTTCAGGTAGTGTAACCAGTGTTCCGTGAACTTTAAAATTTTGAGCTGCTTCCAGCTGTATCTCTAGGAACATTCAGCACCGTTGTATCTTTTTGTATCTTTTGTGCTGTTTGTACAAGGCAGTGATCTTGTCTCCTAACTTTACCATATTTCTAACATCACAGTCAGCAGAGCGCTTGCAGTCCAGGTATTTGATGTATTTTATCTTAAGCACACCTGATGTAACTAATGAAGCTCTTGATTAGTTACCTCAGGTGTGCTTGAGACAACGCCTGATTTGTAAATGTATGCTATTATGAGGGAGTCTGTTGAGGGGATGAATAATCCTGAGACTGCAGTAGTCAGTGAAGGTGGCATTTTGTGGTGAGTTTGGAGAAACCGCTTGTTCTATTAGTTGTGTTGAGCCATTTAATTTGTTCTTACATGATTGCTTCTTTTGCAAACAGCTGAAAGTTTGCAAATACAGCTAATTTGCAATGGGGGTTGAATAATTTTGATTGCAACTGTAGGTATCTTAGGTGAAACATTTCTAGATGCTTTAGTCCTCCTGAATCAGGTTTCAGTGTCTGAACAAGAGCTCTTGTGACTTCACATAGAGAGGAGACCCCAGAGTTATATTTACTGCAGATTTTAATTCCATTGTAGGATTTTGTTGTTGCTCATTTGGGGACATGGCACAAGGACAAATGTAATTTCTGACACCACACTCCAGATGATTCTGCATGAAAGAAGCGCTCGCCATGACGCCGGCAATGTTGAACTCTATGGAATTTTCTAGCCAAGACGACCATATTTGCGACTTTCCTGCCAAAACAAAGCAATTTAAATAGTAAATAGAAGTTCACAAGTTTAATTCAACCCAAGAAAGAATCTGATTGAGATGATCACTAACATTAGACGCCCTCAGAGGTACGAGCCTATATAAACAGCAGCGTAACGTTATAACTGCTTGCAATGATTCTGAGCCATATGTCATTATCTTCTCCATTCACATACAGAATAAGGGTGGCGTTTAGAGATGAGCGAGCGTACTCGGAAAAGCACTACTCGCTCGAGTAATTTGCTTTATCCGAGTATCGCTGTGCTCAGGTCTGAAGATTCGGGTGCCGCTGCGGCTGACAGGTGAGTCGCAGCGGGGAGCAGGGGAGAGCGGGCGGGAGAGAGGGAGAGAAAGATCTTACCTCCGTTCCTCCCCGCTCTCCCCCGCAGCTCCCCGCTCCGTGCCGGCACCCGAATCTTCAGGGACGAGCACAGTGATACTAGGATAAAGCAAATTACTCGAGCGAGTAGTGCTTTTCCGAGTACGCTCGCTCATCTCTAGTGGCGTTACATGCAGCGTAAATGCAATGTTTGAGAAGCAGGTCCCAGCCTAGGAGGGTATTATTGTATCTTGATGCCACTAGGAATTCCTGGTGGAGACTAGATTGACAGGGAAGTGATGCCCCCTCAACGTGATTGGCAGCAGTGCTTCTTCGGCTTAAGGTCCTGCAAGCTGACTAAAGTTCTTTACACATGCCATAGAGCGGGTGCCACCACTGCATCCGCACAGCCCGAGGTGCAAGTGCATTCCCCGGTGGCGCCACAGAAGGGATACCAGTTTCCTTGTCACCTGTTAGCAGGGGAGCGGCCATCACTGACCACACAGGCGGCTGCCGTCAGGGAACACAGAGGCGGCCACCAGTGTGACGTAGCACAGAGGCCAGCGGTGGCACAGAGCACCAGGCGCAGGGCCCAAACGGAGGCGTGAGGCGCTGGCCAGGACGGAGTCGTGCGGTGGCGAACAGCACGAAGCCTGGAGGTGGCGGGTGGGTGGTAAGTATGCGTGAAATGCTGGGCCGGACGGAGTACAGATGCTGTAGCGGCTGCATTGATTTGTGCCTGCCCTGGAGGGTTAGGCAGAGGGTTCCTTCGCTTATTACCCTTACTTCATTACATGTAAATGCTGGCATGTTACAGCGGTACAATGGCAGCATTTACAGGTATTCATGTATGGCTAACAAACGAAGGAACCCTCAGCCTAAGCCTGCAGCGCTGGCTCTAATCCACAGTGTGCGGCTAGGACCTTCCATGCTTCACTCTATAGGGAGCTAGGGGTGTGAGAGGGACGTTCCTCCTGTCAAACCCCTAGCTTCCGGTGGCATCAAGATACAATAATACCGCCTAGGAGACAGCGGGGTAGAGTTTGGCCTTGTCACGGTGGCTCAACCTTCTCCCACCACAAGGGTAACAAGTGACACGTCCAAGGGCCGAGGACAGGTTAATAAACAGGAACCCACTTAGGGATTACCGGAGTCCTTTTAGTCACTCGTGACGCCACTGTTTCTTCTGCAGCGGGGAATGCCTAGATGGTGGAGTAAATCCACACACACACGGGCACGTTTTAAGATGCAACTTCCTGAAACGGATGGACAACCAGTCATTTTACTCAACTTTAGCAGCAAATTGAGTTCAGCAGTTTCCTAGACAGGAGGTGTGACAGGGAGAACTCATGGGACGTCAGGACAAACCACAGCCACAGTTATCTGTAGGTCCTGGCCCAGTACCAGTCTTTCTTCTCTCTCCTAATCTCTACCAGTCCACACTCACGGTCGGGTTCACGCTGCCAAACTCTTGGGGTAGTAGTAGTCCCCGACAGTCGTTAGGCTATTCTCTCAGCCTCCTCCATTCTAAACCACACAGGTTGAAGGTACCTGTGTGGAACTCCTGAAGACCTCTCTGCTGCAGGTCTACAACTCAGAACAGAAGCGAACTCTCTTGCACACGCCTTACAAGAACATATATCTCATAAGGTCACATGACAAACAAACAGATACATTTTCCAAACAGTCGGCTCACATACCAGGCATTTAACTCACTCAGTGCTGCAGCTATGCAATACACATCATTCTTGCACCATAGAAGAAACTGACAAGACAAATGCATGCATGCAGTTATGTAGGGGCCCAGTTATACTAGGCTACTACATAAAGATGCTGTTTTTTTTAAGTAAGATTTCTGCAAAGTAAATCTGCAGAATTTACACCAGGAGCGAAGTAGATGAGATGTAAGGAATCTAAACGGCTCAATGATGTGATACACAGAACACAAAGAAGAGGTACACAGATCATATATAGAGTAAAAAGACCTGAGAAGAGGCACACAGATCATACATAGAGTAAAAAGACATGAGAAGAGGCGCACAGATCATATATAGAGTAAAAAGACCTGAGAAGAGGTGCACAGATCATACATAGACTGTAGAGAGCTAAGAAGAGGCGCACAGATCATACATAGACTATTGAGAGCTAAGAAGAGGCGCACAGATCATACATAGACTATTGAGAGCTAAGAAGAGGCGCACAGATCATACATAGACTATTGAGAGCTAAGAAGAGGCGCACAGATCATACATAGACTACAGAGAGCTGAGAAGAGGCGCACAGATCATACATAGACTATAGAGAGCTAAGTGGAGGCGCACAGATCATACATAGACTATTGAGAGCTAAGAAGAGGCGCACAGATCATACATAGACTATTGAGAGCTAAGAAGAGGCGCACAGATCATACGTAGATTACAGAGAGCTGAGAAGAGGCGCACAGATCATACATAGACTATAGAGAGCTAAGAAGAGGCGCACAGATCATACATAGACTATAGAGAGCTAAGTGGAGGCGCACAAAACATACATAGACTATAGAGAGCTAAGAAGAGGCGCACAGATCATATATAGACTATAGAGAGCTAAGAAGAGGCGCACAGGTCATACATAGACTATAGAGAGCTAAAAAGAGCCGCACAGATCATACATAGACTATAGAGAGCTAAGAAGAGGCACACAGATCATACATAGACTACAGTGCCCTGAGAAGAAGCGCTCAGGCCATACATAGACTATAGAGACCTGAGAAGAGGCGCACAGGTCATACATAGACTGTAGAGCCCGGAGAAGAGGCACCCAGGACATACATAGACTGACAGCGATATCGCCGTGAGAAAAATCGCAGCAATATCGAATCGGTAGTCTGTGCAATAGCAAATTTGTAACGCTCTTTTTCTAGGATTTTTAGGGGGACAGGGGCTTGAAATATAAGTCCTACCCCAAACATAAGCCCTAGCTGCATAAAAAAAATTAAAAAAGAATACATCCCCTCTCAAGCTCTCCCAGCAATGGCTGTGATCGGTTCATCAAGCACTGGCTCTGATTGGCTGAGCCACGGTGTTCCAGAACCAATCACAGCCACCGCTTCCTGGAGGAGGGGAGTTTGAACCACCAATCCAGGAAGCGATGACAGAAGACTTCAAGCAAGTCTGCTGGAGCTTCAGGGGAGACGCGCTGGAGACTGATAACGCCAGAGGGCTGATGTATTCTTTTTTTTTCTATGTGGCTAGGGCTTATTTTAGGGCTTTTACAGAAGGATTTTCTACTGTAAAAGTTGCATCGCACTGCATGAAAACCATGTTCTTGTGCGATACGATGCAATGCATGGAAAGGCTCCATAGGGAAACATGGGCTACAAAAAAAATGTAAAAAATTTGCAAATCGTGGTAATATTTAGCAACATGCAATTATTTTTCCTTGCAATGTCGCAGCCTACAAAACATCGCTAATGTGATGGAACCCACAGGAAAGCCTGGGCTGCACATACATGCGATTTGTAGGGCTGTCACATAACGAGAAAATCATGCGATTTTGTCGCCCGTGTGAATGTGGCCTTATAGTAAAGTCTGTGAAAATACTTTAGGTTCTTTATAAAACACACGTCCGGTGGCATAATCTGCCGTTCCACTCTCACTGTATACAGGTCGGGGGGCCGGAGATTGCAGCATTGATGTCACCAATCAGCGCCAGCTATTATACATAGACGTTATGTCACTAATGACTAGAGATGAGCGAGTATTGCCTTAGCCGAGTATCTCCCCGCTCGTCTGTAAAGATTCGGGGGCCGGTGGGGAGCGGCGGGGGGGAGCGGGGAGGAATGGAGGGGAGATCTCTCTCTCCCTCTCTACCCCCCCCCCCCCCGCTCCCCGCCACCCGCGCTGGCCCCCAAATCTTTAGAGACGAGCGAGGAGATACTCGGCTAAGGCAATACTCGCTCATCTCTACTAATGACCCTTCTTGCTAATAGCATAAACACATTGTGGCTGCATTGACTGCCGTTAAGGTCACTTATAATGTAGGGATGCAAGCCGATTGATTTCAGTGGGGTCTTGCGGTGCGCAAATGTGCACAAGATAGATCATTTTGTGTATTTTTTCATGCGATCGCACATCATGTGAAAAAAAATACGCTCATGTGAAAGAACCCATTAAAATCAATGGGTGCATTTCACTCAATATTTCGCGCAAAATTTATGCACGCGTAGTACGCTGCCCAAATACGCTCCGGCGTACGAGCCCTTAATTATAGCATATTAAAGGCTGACAGACGAGCGGTTAATGCAATACGCAATTTTTTTTGCGCAGTGAATGAGTGTATTTTGCACTTGTGCCTGTGCAAATACTCAGCATATTGGCGCAAGCACTGCTCATTTACATGGACAGGGGAATCACCCCGCCCTGATTTAAAGGCCTAATTTGCATAACCAGGTGTTGTGATCACAGGTATGCGCACCTACAGTAGACCTCTTTAGTGTGTAAGCACGCACAGGATCGGAAGGTCCTATTTTTCGCGCCCACATAGAAAGTGAAAATGAGCCCATAGAAGTCAATGGGTTCTCTTCTCCGCGTTATGCGCACAGGAATTTCCCGCGTGCATGAACACGGCATATCTTGTTCGTCTATTTAAGCCCTAACTAAATAAATACTGGCGTTTCCGCTTGAATACCGGCCAGTCACTGGATTGGTGGCAAGCCTATCGGTGACCCCTGGAGAGTTGTCATTTGAATGCCACCAACCTTGAACTCGCCCTATAGTATTGTTGCAGCACTGAGCATTACATGGTGTAACGGATCGCAGGTAAGGCGCCTCGGAATGAGGAGACGTCGGAAGAAAACAAAGAACTTATACGCTCAAGGATAAGTAGTACGGAACAGTTCACACCAGCGAAGCAAGCAAATGGTCCGACAAATTATAACTGCCTACCTACTACAAACTACTGGTACTTCTGTAACCCTAAACTCAACAATATCGTCATGCTAACGTTGGGTATCGTATCAGCAAACAAACATCAAAAAGTTATCATTGAAGTTAAAGATATCAACATAATAACTAGTAAACCACCAAGGAAGTCCACATCTTAGTGGCCATGAGTGGCACAGTTCAAACAGTAGGCTAGCTACAGTACTGTGGAGAGGATACTCACCCAACTTGTCTCAATCCAGCGTAATCAGGGCCTTGTGAGCTATATATTCTGTAAAACAATTGTTCCCATTAGTGTGCATGCACTAGTTAGTCAGAGACCGGTCTCTTACATGTCTGGCAGCTGTGTCTTAATTGACACATAGCTCAAGCGTGTCTTCCTGTGCAGTGGTGGTCTTGACCTGGTTACTACCATACTGGATAATCACCAAGAAAACCCATCTGTGATGGGCAAGTGGCTCCTGAAGTTGGGCCATCTGGCAGCTTTAAGGGGTTTTATCATTAAAAAAAAAATTCTATACTCACCTATTCCATGTCAGTCTCCTTACCACATCTTCTCCTAGCTGTGCTTCTCCAGTTCCCCTGGGGTCAGCGCACTGCACGTTGGCTGGCTTGTTACAAAGCTGGCATTTCTCACTTTCCTTCCGGACAGATCAGTGAAGTTTACGTCCTTGTGCTGTAGCGTTCACTGCCTAGGAAGGAATGTTAATCTGTTTCAGAGACAGCTCGCATGAGCAATCAATGAAGTAGATCGTCACTCCCCATGCTGGCCTGTGAACTGTAACGTAATGTACATTGGCTGGCAGGAAGAAGACTGCCAGCCAATGTACGTAACCTCACAGGAGGGAGAGGAATCGGCCAGCTGGAGGTGAGGTGAGCCCCCCCACCCCCTGCTGACAGACTGTAGGAGACAGGAAAAGATCAGTGAAGTAAAGAGCTGGTAAGTAGACTGACAGGGGAGGAATAGGAAAGTATAGATTTTTTTTTTTTATGACAGAACCCCTTTAATGAACCAGGAGTTCTCAGCAGCAGCTCCTTCGTTTAGCCATCAGCATAGCAGAACTGTCTCCCCTAAACTCTCCATTGACATCAACTGTCATTGCTCTGCTCAGCCTCTGTTACATTTGTCCTGGACAGCCAACCTGAGGTTGCTTGGTACGAGGGCAGCCAGAACGGATGTGTAAGATTGCTATACTATTCGCTAGATGCAAAACAAACAGAAATGAGAGAAAATGAACAGAGTTGGTAATCTGAACCCCTCAGACTGAACCCACATCGCAGCGGAGCACCCGTCCTGAAAGGGACGACCCCACTTCTTCCACGAGGACAGGTCAGGGGTCCGAGGGGAACCAGAGTATTGGCAACCAAGGAACAAACAGAGACTGCCAATAACTAAAAGACAAGAACAACAGAATACAATACAAACAGAGAACAAACCCGAACACAGGAGCTGGACACATAAGAGCACTGAGCAGGCTGACTGCTCAGGGAACACTGAAAATCATCGGCAACTCCCAGCCAGGAAGAGCTGGATTATATAGGGAAGAGGGAGAAGCTGACTGGTTGACAGAACTGTCAATCACCAGCCACATCTCGCTAACAGCTACAGAACTAATTACCCTGAACTAGTAAGCACAGGAGATGTTAACCCTAATTAGTCAGGATAGAACCCACAAAACAAAGGTGTGCTGGAAAAACACTTGACCATGTGCTGGCTATAACGTGACAGTCTCCTTATATAGTTCCTCAGAGCCCCTTTTTAGAACTTCCTAGGTCCTTCCTATTGTACATGCTTGGTAAATCCATAGAATATAATGGCTCCATTCACTTCTATTGGCAATAGTCTCTGCCTGTACTGGAGCTCCCTCTAGTGTGAAAAAAGAAAGTACAGGGATTGCAGCTCACCTCTCAGAGTCCATAGCTTGGATCCAAAATCACATGTGTGGTGGTGCAAAGGAGAGATTGATTGTAGCAATCTGCCAGACTGATTGTAGCAATCTGTGTGAACCAAGTTTAAACAGAAATCCCAGCACTCATCTTCTTGAAAATACTGCAAAACATTAAAACATCAAGCGCACCCCATAAAGCTTACACATCCTAAAAAATGTCACTTCATCCCATCTCTAGTGGTCAACTTTAATATTACAGGCTGCATCACTGACTGTAATGGGACTGGCTTTATACTAATTGGAGCAGGAGCAGCCTGCCGCCCTTCTGCAAATGGCACCCACTAAAATGACCTGCAAAGTATCTCAGAATGAGAGGGTCTCATCTATACTTGTGGTCTGTTCCTTGCTTCATCATCGACTCCAGACTTGCCTCCCTCTCTATTACCTCCATAGGGAATTAAATTGTGCAATGAAGACACCCAAAATATTACATCAGATTCTGACCTTATATATATATATATATATATATATAAAATGTGAGGCGTATTGGTGATAACTCACTTCTTCAAAAATAGGTTCACGCGGAGCATCGCATGCCAATGATGTGGGAGGAGAACGATGGGTGCCAAGGTGCACGAGGGGCAAAGGATACTCTACTGTGGGGCAGCTCACCATGAAATTATACCAGACGTGTGTCTAAAACACATATCAGCAAATCTTTCTGCATACGGGGCCCAGAAGCAGACGGATGGTGACTGCACCTATACTAACAAAGATGCATCGGAAGAAAAGACTTCAATTTGCATGGCAGTATTTGAATTGGACCACCGCTAATTGGCAATGAGTTGCATTCTCCGATGAGTCATGTTTTCGGTTTAATCGAAGGGATGGACATTGGCATGTCAGGTGAGAAACATCGCAGAACAAACCCCGGCAACCATTGCTGGAAGAACACAAGCTATGGTCTGGGGAATGTTATCATGGCGTTCTCTGGCCGCTCATCCATGTGGAAGGCTCTATGAACCAATGTGGTTATGAATCCATCCTTGCAGATCTCGTCCCTCCATACATGCTGTCTGTCTTTCCAGGGCAGATGGGGTCTTCCAGCAAGACGATGCAACATGCCATATGGCTAGAAATGTCCACCAGTGGTTGAGAGAGCATGACCAAGACTTCCAAGTACTTCCCTGCCCCCTATTTCCCCAGACTAGAACCTAATTGAGCATCTTTGGCGCCACCTTGATCTTGGTGATCGCTCTATGGATCCTCCTGCATGCACCCTCCAGCAACTGTGGGATATATTCTGCAGCCAGCATGGCTCCAGATACCTGAGACCACCTACCAGCACCTTATTGAGTCCATGCGGCACACAGTGGTTAATCTGGATATTAGCTGGTGGTCATAATAATGTGACTTGAATCTGTACATTTGTTGGAATTATTTGGGTTCAAAGTTTACTTGGGCGGCACATGAATGCCAGTAAAGATGCCCGTTGTCTGCTGCATGTTCTACCCTACAACACAACAGCTCCCATTTAGTGAATCTTCATGGGGGCAGATACAGAGTATTTTACGCTGCAGATCTGTGTGCAGCCTATTACAGTACAGACCAGGCGGGTGACATTTCAGGTAATCTCACCTGCCGGCTGCGGCATAAATTGGCGTACGGTGCAGACTGGCGGCGGATCTTGTTCAGGAACTAAAAGGCTGCAACGAATTCAAATTTTAACCCACAAATTCGCAGCAAAAATCCACAAGTGCGGCCGACTGCGTGTGGAGATGGCGGTCCGCAGCGCCAGCATCTCATCCTTACACTGACAGAACTGAGCAACGTAGAAGCGAAGCCCGAAATGGCGCAGCACCCACGCAGCGCACAAGTATCATCTGCTGCGTGACATCCCATCATCTAGATATATACAATACGGGGAATGTGACGCTGGAGGCTTCGCCACAGCAAAACACGTATAACAGTGCCCTGCACAGAAGTCTGATGTCATACTGCCCCCTGCCTGCCATCTGTGGTATCCTCTAAGGAAAACTTAGTAGGAGGCTCCTGAATGTTTGATTGCAAAGTCCGTGGCAGGAGGGGGAAGCAATCATTAGGACGTCGCCAACGAGTCTACAAGCGTAATGCTGGGTCCACACGGGGCTGGTTGCAGTGGAATGTTGGCAGCGGGCATTCCGTTCCAGATCAGCAGTCCTCCTGGTCTCTGACAGGCGGGCAGCAGGTGATCACTGTAACAAATTAGTGACCTCAGCCATCAACAAGTCTGGGATCACCATGATGCCAGGAATATGGCCACTGAATCCACTGATTGGCCACAAGCTCAGACAGCCATTGCATGCCACTGGTAGGCAAGCAGTCTTCGCTGTGTGGGAACGTAGCTGCAGAGTTTTGCCTCCCTAATTTTCACATCTACACGGAGCGTCCGTGCGAGTTTTACACAAAGTCTTTGGAAATCCATCGTCAGAGTAAGTAGCGAATTGGACGTCCCGCCGCCGGCTGCGTGGAAGATTCTGCGCAAACATTTCTGATGTTATCCCTATGGATGGCAGTTGTCACCGACCCTGAAGCCGGACGACAAAGCGCAGTGACGTTCTTCCTGCGAGAGTATGCAGACTGTGGAACGCGATGGTTTCATGAAGACTTTAGTGTGTAGTAATGAAGCCGATTTCCAGCTTTCAAGTAACAAACATAATGTCAGAATCTGCGGGTGGGAACCTCCTGTGCTCCAGTCAGTAGCTCTCACCACTGAGCTATCCAGCCCTTGCATGACTCTCAGCTGCGTTTCCTGATCCCAGTTAGCTCGTACTTGCCTCCTGGTCCTGACCCCACCTCTGTCTTGATTGCACTCCCTATAAAAGCCTGGCCCTGCCACTACCTTAGTGCGTGATTATTCTGCTCCACAGCACTGTTTGATCAAACTCCACATGCCTGTTCCTCTGCCATTTCTGCAATACCTCCTGATACTGACTTCTGGCTTCCCTCCTGACTATGCTACCCACCTCCTCCATCTGTACTGCAAACTGAGACCTCCCTTTGCTGACTCCTGGCTCTTCCCTGATTACTCTCCAGACCTGTGGCTGCTACACCTGGAGCTCCACCTTCGTGCCTGAAACCACTAGAGCCCCATTTGGTATATCGGAGATATGACATCTGATACGTGTCTTTAAACTGTAAGTCATGCAGTCAATATACTAAAGTTGACATGAGGCACATGTAATCAGATACACAACATAAGGGGTATTACAATTAATATATTGTTTAAACCCTTAAAGACATGGCCTATTAGGGGCTTAAGGACGCATCAATTTTTGGTGGATTTTCATCTCCATTTTTCAAAAGCTGTAATGTGATCAGTAACCTGTGTGGTAGGCTTCCAGGGTCACATAACCAGGGGGTGATCAGTGTGCGCAGGACTCTGCTGTGCTAGTTGTGATCCCTGTTGTATGGGATGAAGAATGCATGTAGCAGAGCTATATGTATATGTAGCAGAGCTGTGTATGTGTGATGTGCATGTAGCAGAGCTATGTGTGTGTGACGTGCATGTACTAGAGCTGTGTGTGTGTGTGATGTACATGTAGCAGTGCTGTATGTGATGTACATGTAGCAGAGCTTTGTGTGTGTGACGTGCATGTAGCAGAGCTGTTTGGCACATTGCTCCACCAGAAACACTGGTACTATAATTTGCTAATAATTACTAGTAGCTTCTGAATCACCACTTTGTGTCAGTGTGATTTTCCTCCAGTGTACCTTGAAAGGATTGGGAATACCAGCTGATAAGTGACGATACCCATTGAGTATAACCTAAATTAGGCGATTATTCTAATACTAGACAGAAGAATAATGACAGAACTCCCTCTGTCAGCCTCAGGGATCACAATATCAAGGAGGGTCATGAATCTCTTTTGGGTTAAATTATTGCAAGAATGCCTGGAAAACATTTTAGAATGGTGATCATTCCAATCTGCGTTCAACTAACTCCTGAAACTGATCAAGGGAAGCCGAACACATTTGGATGGGGTAAAACGTTCTATTGGGAACACAAAATGCGTGAGGTTTGGAAGCCAATCCGGGCAAACTCTCCGACTGCAAGGGATGGAGATCTGATGATGTGGAGACATCCTGAGAAGAGACCATGGCCGGTCCGGCAGCCGCCTCCACAACTCCTAGACATCGCTAGTAGAGAAATGGGTTTGACTGTAAGATTCCTAGAAAAACTGTTAACATCAAGTAAAGTTTTACACGGGTCAAAGTGGCAAGTTGGCAGAAATGACGATCAGACAATAAGGAAATATGTCCAGAAGTCAAACTTTTGTCTGAAAAGTTAATAACCTGATTTATCTCTTGGTGCGTCTAGAATGTTGCCGATCCACGTCTGTGCTTCATCCACGCTCTGCGTTTTTAGGAAACTTGGGTCTAAGGCCACATTCATACAAGCGAGCGCAATATTGGGCTGAGAATAAAGAAGATGGAACAATACCTGTACCATCTCCCTTATTTGCATATTACCCAGAGGAGCATGAATGGCCTAATAAGTCTCCTCACTCGCCTTCTAGGTGCTCTCCCTAAGGAGAAAAGATAGCGATTGGGCTGAGAAACGCGGCCCGATATCCCGCTTGTGAACATGTGTTTACCGGTGGATATGAAGCGTTTTTTTCATGAAAAATGCCTCGCGCCACTTTTGTGAAATTGCAATCCTTCAGCACTTGTTTCACGCGTGTCAGAGGATCGGCATTGATTTAATGGGAAGCATCACATCGCACTCTCATGTACATCGCACAGCATGCAATATGTTTGACTGTCCCATTGAAAACAATGGGTGATGCATTCTGAGGGATGCAAACAAAATAGGACCTCGCAGCATCGCTCATGTGTGTGGCTCCTTTCGAAAGATATGGAGTTCATCTTCACGCTCATGGGAATGTATCCTAACAACCACAACATTATCAGCCTTGTAGGAACCTGAGACATCAGACACGCCCAAAGCAGATATCTCAGAGCAGGGTCAGAAGCATCCATGTCAGAGGCGCTTGACGTAACCTTAGATTACTTTTATTTTTTACCCTTCTGCGAGAAGTAAAAACATGGTGTATACGGTGTCCATACGATGTATACGGTGTCCATACGATAGTCTTGCAAGTCCTGAATACATTTTACCTGCTTCGTTTCAGAAATCTGAGTCTCTGCTTAGGGCTGGCTCACATAAGCATGTGGTAGAATCGCCATCTTCCTTCACAGGATGGTTGGAAACACCTTAACATCTTCACCTCAAATCTGTATCTTCAGGAAAATATCTGGATTCGCCAGCCTTTTATTTCCACCTCACAGCAAACAAACGTTCATTATCCGTACCTCACCAGAGTGGGAGTCTAGGATCATCCTCCATGTCAAACTCAAGGCCTCCACCGACCCCAGGCTTGCAGCCCTTTAAGCTCTGCTGAGCTGTCAACTTCCCCCTGAGTGTGGTAGGAACTCATACTTTTATCTTACTTCCTGTCACACCCACAGGTGTTCTTTCTCTCTTCTGCTACCAGAATGCCTGTCTATAGCCCTCTACAGGTCATTCTGTGAACTGCACTCCTACTGTATATACAGCATTTTGTACGCACTCCTAGAGAACAACATGCTGCGTTCCTTTTTACTTGCGTAATATGCGCAATGAAAAACATTTGTGTGAATGGGATAGAATGTATTTAAATTGCTATGATATACAGCGTATTATAAGCATATACATTGCGTGCGTAATATGCAATTCAGGTACATTCATGTGAGCCCAGCGTTAGTCACATGATTACTTTTTTGTTTGTTTATTGGTTGCATGTAAATCTGCAGCGCGTCAATTTACACTGCAGATTTTTTAACCCAGATTTCATACCTTCAAATTAGGGGTTGAAATTTGCAACATTTTTGCACCATACACCACTATCCTACCTAAAAGCTTTTGGACAGCCCTGTCGGTAGAATGGATTATGTCTTATTAGCGTATCACGTGTCATAAATCATGCTACATACGATGCCGACCCGTGGAGGTGTCAGCCATAGTTTGTGACAGGTACTGCACGCTATTGGATATACGGGTTATTCCGCTGCACACAAGCCGCCCATCATGAAGTGCAAAGCATCAACCAGTCTACAATGGGGCAAGGAGCGTCCTCATTGGATGGTTGTGCAATGGAAGAATGGTCTATGGAGTGATGGATCACACTACTCTAACTTCATATCAGATGAGGGTACCTGGGTGTGGAGGATGATGGGGTAAGTACGGCAGAGGTTCTGTTATGGTCTGGGGATATGTTACGTGGCATGGTCTCGGTCCGTTGGTTGTAGTGACAAGAAGCATGAACACGGAGATGTACCCTGACATTCTAGACAATAATGTGCTGCTGACAATGTGGTAATACCTTGGGAATGGTCGGCCATACTTCCAACAAGACGATGCAGCTTGTCACAAATGTAACACTGTTTTACATTGGTTTGAGGATGTAGATGTTCCATGATTGGATTGTCTACACAGAGTCCCAACCTGAACCCTAATGATCATCTCCGGGATGAACTGGAACATCAGGTCAGGAAATATGAACAGTGTCCACCTTCTCTGAGAGTACTCGTCAGACATTTGCAGGATGAATGGAGGGAAATACCAGTTGAAGTGTATCAGACGTTAGTAGAAAGTATCCACGGAGACTATCCAATGTCATTAGGGCCAAAGGAGCCGCACTTAGTATGAACAGATGGAAATACATACTACTGTATATTCTTGCTCAGGAGTCTGATTTGCTTGGTAGGACAGTGCATGTTGGAGTTAGGATTTAGCACTGCGCCCCCCCCCATGAACTTCAGTGAGAGTGCGAGGTCGCAGGGCTACACAGCAAGCTACATTGTGGCCAAAGTCGCCGTGTAGTCCTACCCTTAGCTGGATTCACACGGCCATATTGTGAATCTTAGGTGCAACTTGCATTGGATAGCGCACGGATGGTGCATGCTCAGCGCTACCTGCATGTCCTATTCTTGTCTGTGAAAACAAATGAGAATCGGAAGTGCAACGATTTTTTTTAACCCTTTCCAATCCACTGTCTGACGTCTAAAGACATTACGATTTAAGGCTGTACAGCTCTGATGTTGGAAGACGTCCGTCGGGGTTCTCTTACTGTACATTGCCAGCCTCTCTGCTGTCGGAGCCTATCCAACTTGTCACGTCATGCAGTACTGGCTTTAGCCAGCAGATAGCGCCGTTGTATAATGGCAGAAAAAGATTAAACCCCCTATGAAAACCAGGATGCAAATTGGATTGGAAAGGGTTAAAGTCCATGTGAAAAATCGCCCGTGTGTAGAACCTCGTAGGCGATGACGGTCCGTGTGCTGTTCATGCAATTATATGGGCAGCACACGGACCAAAATCAGGACAGGTGAAAAAGCCCCAAACTGTTCTCTCTGTCTATTAGTAATGAATCTGTAAAGGACTGACGGGACGGGTGAGTAATGGCGGGCGTGTCCAGAACTGCTGTGTGTAACTAGGATGGGCGTTCCCCGGGCGTCGGGCTGTCCGGCCACTTCCAGTGTCATCAGTGCCGGCAGTAAACATGGAGGAGACACCGGAGCTCAGTGAAGCAGACCCCGACACCCAGGTACATACATGACTACATGCTATTATATATGTGTACTGCTCACATGTAACCTGTGAAACTACAACTCTCAGCAGGGCATGCTGGGAGATGTAGTTCCACAACAGTTGGAGAGCCGCAGCTCCTATAGCACTGATTATGATGATGGTAATAATATACATCTGATGTTACTTTTTACATCTTCTATATAATCTATATCACACATCACATCATACATCACATCACACATCACACACAGTCATACATGTACCAGCAGGAGGACAGGAAATGTACAGAAATATCATTTCCTTCAGTGAAATTGTTGTATCTTTTACTGAACACCCTGGAGAAATTGGTGGAATTCGATGCAACATGTTAGATATGTAGAGAGTCACCCAGAATAAATGATGGCAAATTAGAATGAAACAGGTAGTTCATTCCTGTTGGGTACAGCTGTCAGTAAGAAGTGTGCCCACCATGAGCGCTAGTACAGGTGTCAGTAAGAAGTGTGCCCATTGTGAGCCCTAGTACAGGTGTCAGTAAGAAGTGTGCCCATTGTGAGCCCTTGTATAGGTGTCAGTAAGAAGTGTGCCCACCATGAGCCCTAGTACAGGTGTCAGTAAGAAGTGTGCCCATCATGAGCCCTAGTACAGGTGTCAGTAAGAAGTGTGCCCATCGTAAACCCTAGTACAGCTGTCAGTAAGAAGTGTGCCCACCATGAGCCCTAGTACAGCTGTCAGTAAGAAGTGTGCCCATTGTAAACCTAGTACAGGTGTCAGTAAGAAGTGTGCCCACCATGAGCCCCAGTACAGGTGTCAGTAAGACGTGTGCCCATCATGAACATGGTACAGGTGCCAGTAAGAAGAGTGCCTACAATGAGCCCCATTACAGGTGTCAGTAAAAAGTGTGCCCATCATGAGCCTGGTACAGGTGTCAGTAAGAAGTGTGCCCATCATGAGCACGGTATAGGTGTCAGTAAGAAGTGTGCCCACCATGAGCCCCAGTACAGGTGTCAGTAAGAAGTGTGCCCATCATGAACATGGTACAGGTGCCAGTAAGAAGAGGGCCTACAATGAGCCCCACTACAGGTGTCAGTAAAAAGTGTGCCCATCATGAGCCTGGTACAGGTGTAGCAAGTGTGTGCATCATGAGCTGGTAGAGGTGTCAGTAAGAAGTGTGCCCATCACTAGTACGGTACAGGTGCCAGGAAGAATTGTGCCCATCATGAACCCAGCACAAGAGTCAGTAAGAAGTGTGCCCATCACGGGCCTGGTACAGGTTTCAGTAGGAAGTGTGCCCACCATTAGCCTGGTACAAGTGTAAGATGTGTCCCCCATGAACCCTGGTACAGGTGTCAGTAAGAAGTGTGCCCACCATAAGCCCCTGCACATGTGTTAGTAAGACGTTTGCCCACCACTAGCTCCGGTACAGGTGTTAGTAAGAAGTGTGCCCACCATGAGCCCCTGTACAGGTGTCAGTAAGAAGTGTGCCCACCATAAGCCCCTGCACATGTGTTAGTAAGAAGTGTGCCCACCATGAGCCCCTGTACAGGTGTCAGTAAGAAGTGTGCCCACCATTAGCCTAGTACAGGTGTAAGAAGTATGTCCATCATGAATGAACCTGGTATAGGTGTCCGTAAGAAGTTTGCCCACCACAAGCCCTGCGTGGGCCAATCCATGGTCATGAGTCATGACGCCTTGCAAGGAGTGTCTTGTGATGGCTGCAGTATGTGGATGGGCATTATCCTGTTGGAAGATACCATTTTGGATGATGGCCATGAAGAGTATGATAAAAGGGTACCACTCTGGCCACTTACTGGAGGGCATTGTGCCTTCCACAACCACTAACCTAGTCCTGCCACCATAACTGATTTCCCCACCACCACCAAACCCTGACTCCAGGGGTCGGACCTGTGTGGCGCTCTGATCTCACAGCAGGGTGGGCCTTTTCTCCAAAACACAGATGGATACATTGACGATTATCACTTTGCCCCAGACAGAATTGGGACTCATCACTAAACACAACTGTCCTCCATTCATGTCTCCGGTTGCGTTTAGTGGTACACCAGGTTAGTCATTGCTGGCAGTGAAATCGGGTTAAGGGAACACACTGCATGGGGGTCCGAGAACGCAACCCGGCTTCAAGCAATGAGTTTACAATTGTTTGTGGGCTGACTGTGACCCCAACCATCGCTCGGATCTGTGCTGCAGCTACTGCCGTACGTACAATCTGGCGGACTTCACGTGGTGCTGTCCTTCTGCATGGCCCTATGCCGGGGAGTACCTTGCGAGTACTGGCGGCTTCCAATGTCCATTGCGTAACTGCTGACATTGCACTATGGCCAGTCCTCCCGGAGATTTCACAATATGATGCCCCCATTTCGATCATGCCAATTATCCAGCCTCCTTTAAAGTCAGACATTTGGGTGTACGGAAATCAATCTCTGCGGCGTGGCGTAGCGGGTCACCGGCAATCTAAGGACAAAAAAGGAGCTTCTTCCATAACCCACTTCACCACTTATGCACTAAAACAATAGAGCATTTTGCATAAAAAAATGCCCCCCTAATTTGCATACGAATACCCGGACTTCATCCAATGTTTAATTACTCATTATCTTCATAGGGAGACACTTTCATCCAAGCTTCATACTTTTTCTAATGCTTTCCGTTTGCACCCGTGTGTCTGTACATGCACCAGAGATGGGTTTCTGAGGCAGAGGGCGCCGCAGGGCATCCAGTAGTGGTAGTGTGTCCCGTTGGCACCTATCTGACCGGTACGCAGACTGCACTTTCCTACACAGAGGGTCACTGCAATAAGAAGTATGCAGTGTGGTATATGGTTTCTACAATGGACCCCTATGAGTGTCAAGGAATTGTCCTATTTTCAGCCTCCCTCACCCAGTCACTTTGTGAGATATATAGTATCGGACCTGAAGCCGTCCACCATCATGACCCAGAGTCAGGGGTGCAGCTAAAGGCTCATGGGCCCAGGTGCAAAAGTTTATCGTGGGCCCCCCAACTTTTCTTAACCCCTTAACAGTTAAGGGAAGTTGGGGGGCTCCACAATAAATTTACCCGGGGTCTGAATAAAGTTAGATGTCTGATTTAGGTTTGAAGTAAAAGGGGTATTCCCATCTTGGGTTTTCATCTGCTTTAGTTACTGGCCACCCGGCCAGGAACTACACGAACAGCCAGGCACTGCAATGCAGCATTGTTTGCGTAGCTATAGTGTAGCACAGCATGTAACTTGGGGAGTTACAGAAACAGTGTAGTGCGCTGTGCAACATTGTATCCGTAGCCCTCATTCACTTCAGCAAGGGCTGCGGAAACAGAGTTGTGGAAGCGCTCGGCTGTTTCCAACCGCTGCGGTCAAAAACAGAGGGCCGGGTGTTCCCATCTCGGACGTGAAAAGCAGAGATGGAAACCCCCCTTTAACGTAGAGGTCTGACAATATTTAGGGGGTCTGGTCTGCGTTCTGAATTAAGTGATGAGTCTGATATGAATATAGGGGGTCTGAAGATATTTAAGGGGTCTTATGATAGCACAGAGGGTCTGAATATATTTAGGGAGTTTGAATAAATCTCGGGGTTCTGGAGTTTAATATTGATTCTCGGCTCTGATCTGGGGTTTGATATTAATATAAGGAGTCTGAATATATTTAGCGCTGCCATTTTATATAAGCCACACCCCCTGGAAAGGCCACTCCCATTTTACCGTGATCCGCTGCTCAAGTATCACCCTGTACAAGTCTCTCTCAGGTTGGCATCTCTGTATGGCATCTGTCAGGCTGGTGTCACGCGGGCATAAGTGCAATTACATGCACATGCTCCCATTCACTGAAACAAGCTATTAAGTTAATTAGTTCACTATGTGCTATTTTCGTGCGCAAATGCACAGTAAAACTGAGCGTGCTGCGTATTTTTTAACGCAAACGAAGTGCGCATGCAAAACACGCCTATGTGAACAAACCCATTGAAATCAATTGGTTGCATGCACTGTGTATTGCGTGCGCGAATACCATTAGATGTACAATGTTCCTACACAGCAGGAAGTACATGATCTGACCAGGGTCAGTGACATGTCATGGAGCACACGCCCCGGGGTCAGTGACATGTGATGGAGCACACGCCCCAGGGTCAGTGACATGTCATGGAGCACACGCCTCAGTCATGTCGTCCCGCAGGTTTATTCTTGTGTCATCCAGTGTCTCAAGTTACAACCCAGAAAGACAACAATCTGGGAGGGAGAACTATGGAGCCTGTAGGCCTCAGGGTAGCGCTGAACCTAATTACAGGGAGGGTCCTATAATACAGAAGGTCTGATAATCTGGAACTTTTCAAAACAGTGTGAGGGGCTCTCCGTACCCTCCTTTACAACATAAGCGGCTCAGCCGCTCGGAGTCTGCGGCCGATGGACGTATGGTACAGGCACTGGACAGCGCCATCTTGTAGTAGCCTCCGAGAAGCTGTGGGTGGAGAAGGACTTTTGAGCACACACTCTCCATAGTGGATAATGCAGGCCGAGCCCACCACCCAGTGCCGGGTCCTACAAGGTCACTAGTGGGTCTGTGAGGAGGATATGAGGACATTAGAGCAGTGTGTGCTCCGCAGCATCTAGCAGAGGCCTCTCAGACATAAGAGAGCACATGAGAGCAGTGTGTGCTCCGCAGCTCCCAGCAGAGGCCTGGCAGACATAAGAGAGGACATGAGAGCAGTGTGTACTCCGCAGCACCCAGCAGTGGCCTAGCAGACATAAGAGAGGACATGAGAGCAGTGTGCTCCACAGCACCCAGCAGAGGCCTAGTAGACATAAGAGAGGACATAAGAGCAGTGTGTGCTCCACAGCACCCAACGGAGGCCTAGCAGAGCTAAGAGAGGACATGAGAGCAGTGTGTGCTCCGCAGCACCCAGTAGAGTCCCAGCAGACATAAGAGAGGACATGAAACTGGTGTGTGCTCCACAGCATCCAGCAGAGGCCTAGCAGACATAAGAAAGAACATAAGAGCAGCGTGTGCTCTCCAGCACCATAAAAGAGGACATGAGAGGAGTGTGTGCTCCACAGCACCCAGCAGAGGTCTAGAAGACATAAGAGTGGACATGAGAGCAGTGTGTGCTCCGCAGCATCTAGCAGAGGCCTCTCAGACATAAGAGAGGACATGAGAGCAGTGTGTGCTCTGCAGCATCTAGCAGAGGCCTCTCAGACATAAGAGAGGACATGAGAGCGGCGTGTGCCCCCCAGCACCCAGCAGAGGCCTAGCAGACATAAGAGAGAACGTGAGAGCGATGTGTGCTGTGCAGCACCCAGCAGAGGCCCAGCATACATAAGAAAGGACATGAGAGCGGCGTGTGCTCCGCAGCACCCAGCAGAGGCCTAGTAGACATAAGAGAGGACATGAGACCAGTGTGTGCTCCGCAGCACCCAGCAGAGGCCTAGTAGACATAAGAGAGGACATGAGAGCAGTGTGTGCTCCGCAGCTCCCAGCAGAGGCCTGGCAGACATAAGAGAGGACATGAGAGCAGTGTGTGCTCCGCAGCACCCAGCAGAGGCCCAGCAGACATAAGAAAGGACATGAGAGCAGTGTGTGCTCCGCAGCACCCAGCACAGGCCTAGTAGACATAAGAGAGGACATGAGAGCAGTGTGTGCTCTGTAGCAGCCAGCAGAGGCCTAGTAGACATAAGAGAGGACATGAGAGCAGTGTGTGCTCCGCAGCACCCAGCAGAGGCCTAGAAGACATAAGAGAGGACATGAGAGCAGTGTGTGCTCCGCAGCACCCACCAGAGGCCCAGCAGACATAAGAGAGGACATGAGAGCGGCGTGTGCTCCGCAGCACCCAACAGAGGCCTAGTAGACATAAGAGAGGACATGAGAGCAGTGTGTGCTCCGCAGCACCCAGCAGAGGCCTAGTAGACATAAGAGAGGACATGAGAGCAGTGTGTGCTCCGCAGCTCCCAGCAGAGGCCTGGCAGACATAAGAGAGGACATGAGAGCAGTGTGTGCTCCACAGCACCCAGCAGAGGCCCAGCAGACATAAGAAAGGACATGAGAGCAGTGTGTGCTCCGCAGCACCCAGCACAGGCCTAGTAGACATAAGAGAGGACATGAGAGCAGTGTGTGCTCTGTAGCAGCCAGCAGAGGCCTAGTAGACATAAGAGAGGACATGAGAGCAGTGTGTGCTCCGCAGCACCCAGCAGAGGCCTAGAAGACATAAGAGAGGACATGAGAGCAGTGTGTGCTCCGCAGCACCCACCAGAGGCCCAGCAGACATAAGAGAGAACATGAGAGCGGCGTGTGCTCCGCAGCACCCAACAGAGGCCTAGTAGACATAAGAGAGGACATGAGAGCAGTGTGTGCTCTGCAGGACCCAGCAGAGGCCTAGTAGACATAAGAGAGGACATGAGAGCAGTGGGTGCTCCGCAGCACCGAGCAGAGGCCTGGCAGACATAAGAGAGGACATGAGAGGAGTGTGCGCTCCGCAGCACCTAGCAGAGGCCTAGCAGACATAAAAGAGGACATGAGAGCAGCGCGTGCTCCCCAGCACCCAGCAATCTTAATCATGAAGCATATCCGCTGCGTACGATTACAACGATACCAAAGTATTCATTGGTACTATTTTGGCATTTATACAGCTTTTTTATCACTTTTATTGTGTTTTTTGGAGTTATCATTAATTACATCAAAAGGGTTGGCGATTATTCCGATTGCCAGATTGGAGTCAGGAAATAATTTTTTCTCCTAAATGGGAAAAATTGGCTTCTACATTACTGTGGGATGGAGCGGGCTCAACTTCTGATTCCGTGCCATCGACAGGACATAAGTTTACGCCCTGTTGCATTAAGTATCTCCCAGCCAGGACATAAACGTATGTCCTGTGGCGTTAATGGGTTAAGAAACACAAGACTTTTAATACATTTATTGTATCTTGGGCCACCCGTGTGCCTCTTCCTCCAGAAATCCGCTATATTGGACACCAGTTTCTGTTGTAAATTACAGTAAATTTGTAGGGCCATTGGCAAACTGTCACCTCCCATTAGGTGCTGCACAAATTTCATAGACATAGTGAGGGCAAAAGAAAAATGGCAAGAGGTTGCAAATATTTGCACAATTAGGATCTGTTTTTAATGCATAATTCTGGCATAACTGCTTTATGTATCATCACTCCTGCCACACAGCTCTGCTACATGCACGTCTCACACACACACACAGCTCTGCTACCTGCATGTCACACACAGCTCTGCTACATGCACGTCATACACACACAGCTCTGCTACATGCCCATTACACATACGCATAGCTCTGCTACATGCATGGCACACACACACACAGCTCTGCTACATGCACGTCACACACAGCTCTGCTACATGTACATCACATGTAGCTCTGCTACACACATTCTTTATCTCATACAACAGGAATCACAAGCAGCACAGCACTCGGGATAAAGGACCTGTGATGGCATCACAGTCATGCCCCGCCCCTGATTACATCACAGGGCCTTCATCCCGAGTGAGTGAGTTACATGCTCCGCCCCTTATCACATGACAGTGATGTCATCACAGGTCCTTCATCTCTGTGCAGATTACGGGCGGACTACATCCCCTGCAAACCCCCTGTGGCCTACGAACACCTAGCCGGACAGCAGCCATGTGCTTACAGGACCTGTGATGACATCACCATCATGTGATCAGGAGCAGAACATGTAACTCACTCACGGACAGACAGGTGGTTATTAGTATTTTGATATGCCTTTTCTGCCGCCTTCAGGACTTTATACTGCAGCAGACGATGCTCCGGATTAAAGACCCCCAGAAATCCCTCAAGTTTTACAACAAATGCCTCGGGATGACGTAAGTTTTAGACACAGTTGATTCATCTCTTCTTACAAATGTCTTCCTTCTTAAAGGGGTCTCCAACATCAGCTGTCCAGGACCTCCTTCTATTAGCCAGCGCCACAGTCAATAAAACTGTTGCAGAGGACCCTATGGGTCCGTACATTACACGGGTGACCCGCTAGTGCAATAAGGTCTTATGCAGACGGGTATGTCTGACTTCATCCACAAAAAAACGGACGCTTTTTTATCAGTATGTAGGTCTGTGTGTCATTTGACTGCACTGCTTGAGCCCACTTCTTTCCATGGGCCATTCGTTTTTCTTGCACACAAAAAAAATTGTCCTTGTGCGGTCGTTTGCACATACAGGGGGTGGACAAAAATATGGAAACACTGTACGAAATGCATGCCTTAAATTACATGGGGTTATAAATCATATTTCAATAAGACATGAAGAGACCGATTTTAAGTGGAGGGAATATGACACAGATGAGAACATCTACATGAGCAACAAGGGTCCATTGGTCAGGGGTTTGAGACACTCAGCTGCTGTTACCAGCAAAACCACCCAGAGCAGGGCAAGAGGTGAAGTCAACACAAATGTGGAAAGAAAACAATCAGCCAAGCCAGGGTCTAAAGGACAGCTAATAATTCAAATCCCAAGGTGTTTCCATATTTTTGTCCATCACATGGATGAGGATTATGCTCGTCTCAATAACCCATGTTTTGGGAGGCTTGAAAACATCCACTTCCCATTTTGTTAGAACTGCTTTGGTCTCTCCTCAGTCTCCTCCTAAAACTTGATTTCCCCTCCATGAAGTTCTCCCAATACGTCTTGGGCTACGAGGATGGAAAGGACATCCCGGAGGACATGAAGGAGAGGGAGGCCTGGGCGTACTCCTGCAAGGCCACCGTCAAGCTGACACAGTAAGTTATGTCTATGGAAGATATGTGTACAGGATATAGTGACATGTATATAGGAGGAGCACTAAGGCCATCCGTGGCCCCCATGCTGGACTAAAGGCATCCCTGCACCAAGCATCCCTGAAAGAGGTTCTGTCTTTTCGATCTGTTGTCCGTAAACCAGCCGAGCGCCACAAATCACTAATTCATCTGTTTTCTACGTCCTTTTTTTGCACTTTTAAAGTGGTACAAATTTCAGTAACCACTAAGTTTAATAATAGTCTGACACTTCCTGTTCTGTAGGGATCACCTCTCAGCACTCATCTCATCACAGGCAGAAATATAATGACAGATAACACCTACACCTGGATAACACGGCTCACCTACCCCCCTCCCTGCATAGGTTACAAAGCATGACCACATAACTCTCTCATAGAAGGCTATGGGCGATGGATACAGCTTACCTCCTCCCCTACTCTGGCCACACAGCAACACTCTACTCTAGGTATAAAGATGATGGTCACAGCTCTCCTGCTCCCTCTTCATACACAGGTCACAGAGCATGCCCAAAATATTTTCCCATAATAGTCTATAGTTAATGGCCACAGCTCACCTCCTCCCCCGTCATACACAGATCACTGACCATGCCCATAATATTTTAGCATAAAAGTCTATAGGTGATGGTCACAGCTTACCTCCTCCCTCTCCCTACACAAATCACAGAACATGCCCACAACAGTCTCCCATAGAAGTCAATCTGTTTCCTACTATCCGTTGTGTCTATGGCCCATGAGGCTGCTGCAAAGCATATCTATTAACTGCAGCTTAGGCCAGATGCCCCTATAATCATGCACAGACCATAGAATGAAACAATCGGGTAATGTGTGTATGCCTCTGTCTCCTGCAGCAATTGGGGCAGCGCCAACGATGAGAAACCATTTCATAATGGCAACACGGATCCTCTGGGCTTTGGTAAGTTGTGTCATGTAGGACCGTGTGTGTCTGTGTCAGTCGGTGTCACACATGTATGTACCTGAAATGGACTAAATCATCATTTTATGGAATGCTCTGCTTGATACGAATTCATATTTTAGGTTTGCGCCAGTGATTGTTGGGGGAGGGGCTTCCTATTTCATCTAGTTTAGGGCTGGACAGGTATTCTGGCATTGAAATATGACTTTGCCCTAAGGGATCCCCAAAATAATCTGGAAAACAGCCGACTAGAGGAAATGCTGAGGAGCCAAGGAATGGGCGGTCTACCCTCATAAATGCCACAGTAGCACACCCCTTTAATAGAGACCCCCATCTAGTAGAGTGTTGGACCTCCTTTGGTCTTCAGAGCGTTGGACCTCCTTTGGTCTTCAGAACCACAGGAGTTCGTTATGGCATCCATCCACGGGTAACAGAGCAAAACCAGGCCAGACCTGGGCACAGAGAAGATGCCAGCTGCTTAACATACATGGAGGGGGCACAGATAGTTGGGGGTAGGCAGGAATGTGGTCCCCGTTTAGACTTAATAGGGTTGGCAGTACGGGGAGAAGATTAGAAGTTCTCTCTGCCGAGTTTGCTTCTTATTTACTCTCCTTGACGGGTAATAGTTTACCGGCGCGGTCTGTCCGCCAGCGTCCGCCCGCGGGCACCATTCTCCTTACTGGCCACTTCTGAGGCATTTGCATTTCCGACCCCAGGGCCGTCCATGCAGATGATATAATTGTAACCGTGTGGGATAAATAATGCATTTACAGATCAGCAATAACCAAATAAGGTTTTTTCGTTTGTTTTTAATTTTATTTTTCATTTGTTTGTTATGAGATAAGGGGGTTCTTTTTAACTTTTAATTTTTTATATTGATAAAAAAAAAAAACAATTTACTTTTTTTTTTAGTCCCTATACGGGTCTTGAACTAGAGATCATCACATTGTTTATACAATATACTGCAACACTTCAGCACTGCAGTATATGGTATTTCTGTAAGTGTTCTATTAAGCCACAGGCAGGGCTTAATAGGCAGAGATATATGGCAGCGCTGGAGGTCTTTACAAGGTCCTGGGCTGCTATGACACCCAAACGGCACCCCGTTATCTCATCGTGGGGAGTCCATTTGGGGAGAGAGAGGCACCATTCTCCTTACTGGCCACTTCTGAGGCATTTGCATTTCCGACCCCAGCCTATGATATCTAGCTTGTACCGCGGCACCTACGGCTTATCTGTCTCCCATATACAGGTCACATGGGCATCGCGGTCCCGGACGTCTACGCTGCTTGTAAGAGGTTTGAGCAGCTCGGGGTCACATTCGTGAAGAAACCCGATGAAGGTAAAATTTATCGTATTATATCTGCGTATGAGGCTCATTAACGGCATATATACTGTGAGAGGCTCGGGCGCAACTAGCATCAGACAGTTTATTGACTCAAGTCCATGTACTGTCCGATAGGAATGGGTCATGGCATGATTTTTTTTGCGTGGACCAATGGTCCCCGTGAAACAAGCGTCTATCTGCATAGCTTCATAGGCTATAATGGGGTTTGTGCTGTCCGTGGATTCACACGGACAGCACAGCCACATGGCCCCATATATACTAGTGTTCCAGCAACCTCAAAGGGGCTGATCCAGGTTTTCAGGATAGGCTATCAACATCTGATCGGACAGGGTCTGACTCTACAACCCTGCTGATCAGCCGTTAGAAGGGGTTGAGGTGGTCAGGTGATCGCTGCAGCCTCTTCAATCAGTCCAGCAAGCTGTTAATACTCAGAACTTTTCCTAGAGTTGTATCACAGAGTTGTTCTATTCACTTTAATTAAAAAATGCTGCAGTACTCAGAATGGCTGCTATGAAGAGTATGGCATGGTTCTGAATACAATGATTGTCTGGGTGGTGTGAGAGACAGACCCAGAGGCGTAACCTGAAGCTCCTGGGCCCCAATGCAAAACCTGTAACGGGGCCCCCAACTATAATGCTTTATTCATAGTACTGGGCTCCCTATATGGAGAAGAAGGCCTTATGGGCCCCCCAAGGCTCCTTTGCCTGGGTGCAACCGCATCCCCCGCATCCCTTATAGTTACGCCAGTGGTCAAACCCCATCAGTTAGATATTGATGTCCTATCCAGAGGATAAGCTTTCAAAAATAGTCTTATACTCCAGTCACAGCGTGAGCTGCAATCACAATTCTGCTGCTGTCAGACACTTCTACAAGTGTAACAGAAAATCGACTTTGTCACAATTCATGCTGGGAGCGGTTTTGCCCTATTAAATGTCTCTACACTGCATGGGTTAATTACTGCATCCTCCACACTACACTATATAAGTATGTGAGCTATATACAGAATTATGAGTGCAGCTCTGGATGCAACTCGGGTATAAAACATGTGATTACTCAGAATCAGTACAGGAACCTGTTTACAAAGTCACTGGGCCGTCTATGCAGATGATATAATTGTAACCGTGTGGGATAAATAATGCATTTACAGATCAGCAATAACCAAATAAGGTTTTTTTGTTTGTTTTTCATTTTATTTTTCATTTTTTTGTTATGAGATAAGATAAAAAAAAACAAACAATTTACCTTTTTTTTTAGTCCCTATACGGGTCTTGAACTAGAGATCATCACATTGTTTATACAATACACTGCAACACTTCAGCACTGCAGTATATGGTATTTCTGTAAGTGTTCTATTAAGCCACAGGCAGGGCTTAATAGGCAGAGATATATGGCAGCTTTGGAGGTCTTTACAAGGTCCTGGGCTGCTATGACACCCAAACGGCACCCCGTTATCTCATCGTGGGGAGTCCATTTGGGGAGAGAGAGGGAGCTGCCTCCTTCTGACAGCAGCATCTAAAGGGTTAAGGGCTGTGATCTGAGTTATGTCCAATTGTGGCTGGGGTGGGGGGAGTCAGCTGTCAAAAACAGCCAACACCCGCCGTGTATGGACTGGCCTTGGTTCCTAAACCTGCTACATACACACCCTGTGTACATCCGCCATACAGGTACGGCCAATGGGGTACCAAGGACAGACAGGGCAGGGCTATACTATTCTGTCGGATCGATGGCGGAGGCGGCAACCTGCCTGCAGCTGTCCGAAAATTGCGCAAAACCCGCAATATAGTCCTGACATTTGTGGCCCGCTGCAGTATTACTGTCAACTAACACTTGCGCATTTTTCAGGGAAGATCAAGGGGCTGGCGTTTATTGAAGACCCTGACGGTTATTGGATTGAGATCTTCTCCTCCGACAACATGGCGTCCATCATGACGTGATCACAGTCACCGCGCCCTCCTGCTTGCCGCTACGTGACTGCGCCAACGGGACTAAGGATTCTGCTCATTACGGCAAACCGCTCCCCACTGCTGAGAAACGTCACACGCGGGACATCCAAACCTTCCGGAAACGCCGATGCAAGCAAATCTAAAGATCACCGAGCGGCGCAGTCGCCACGCTGTAAATCGTCACGTTTAAGTTATTGTCTCTAATAAATTGCGCTAATTGTTCTGTTTTTACTTTTTTTATATATTTTTTGTCCGCTGACGGATTCTTCTGTCGTAATTTGACACTTTTCGATCAGGTTATACAAGACCGCCACCCTCCATCCGTCTCCAGACACTCTGTGCGCCAATGTTCTCCTCGCACCCTCTCTGCTTTACGAGTTTTTGCACTCATTTAACCTTTGAGTCATTTTTGTGTAACGGCTCATAAAAGCCAGAAACTGAAGGAAGAAACATTATAATTACACCACAGGTGGAAGAGAAGTCAGCGGCGCCAAAGTAGGACACGTAGGGTACGGAGCGCAGAGGATTGTTAGACATTAACCCCTTAAGGACGCGGACTTGGTTGTTTTTTCTCACTTTCGTTTTTTTCCTCCTCGCTTTCCAAAAAAATCATAACTTTTTCTTACTTTTCTGTTTACATTGCAACATGAGGGCTTGTTTTTTTTTTTGCGGGACGAGTTGTAATTTTTTCGCGGTACCGTTTAATGTACTGGAAAACTTGAAAAAACTTTAAAAAACTTCTGAGTAGAGTGAAAAAAATAACTCATTTTAGCCTTTGCGCCAATAATGGCATGATAACGTTATTCTAAGGGTCAGTGAGACCAAATTTATGTAGTTTTTTTTTTTTGCTGTACTATTTTTAAAAGATCTTATCTATATATTTTCTGCCGCCATCTTCTGACCGCCAGAACTTTTTTTTATTTTTCCACCAATAGGGTTGTGCAAGGGCTCGTTTTTTTTTTTTTGTGGGGCGTCCTGCAGTTTCTATTGGTGCCATACCGGAGTGTGCAGGACTTTTTGATCGCTTTTTATGACATTTTTTTCTTTGAGACCAAGAATGCGTAACTTTGGCGCTGTTTTTTTTTTCTGACGACGTTCACTGTGTTTGACAAATAATGTGTTACTTTCATGGATGCGGTGATACCAAATATGCTTTTATTTACTTATTATTGATATGGGGAAAGTTACTTATTTTTTTAAACTTTAACTTTTATTTTATTTTTTTCAGTAATTAAAAAAACTTTTACTTATTTTCAATTTTTTTTTTTTAATTCTCCATAGGGGACTTGAACTTGCGATCATTTGTCGCTCACACAGTGTAATGTAATACTGCTGTATTACATTATATCCCATTTTGACAGGCAGACTATGAAGATGTCCATAGGCATTTATTCCTGGCAATCCTGGAGGCCATGTGCGGGGGGAGGGGCATCTGAGTCCGCTGAACAATGATCGGCGCAATTAATGGGTTAACAACCACTATCAGCGTTAGCACTGATCATGGCTGTTGCAGGCGGGTGTCTGACAGACAGCCGGCAGCTGCCTTGTATGGTGGGGCATCGTCTCGCGATCCCGCTCCGTATATACCCTGCACACCCAGGATGTAACTGTACTCCCTGCAGAGTTAAAGGGGTCTTCCGGGCATTTACTACTGAAGAGCTGTCCTCAGGATGGGTCATCAGTAGTGATTGGCGGGGGTCCGCCACTTGGGATCCCTGCCAAACAACTGGACCTCCAGGCCAGTGACAGTGCAGCCGAGCCGGACGTCTGCATTGGGAACGGAGATATAAGTGTAATAGTAGGAATCCAGACATCCAGACTTGACGTGTCACATGACTGCGAATGGGAAGCGCTACGATCCATGGGGTTCGGGGTGGGTTATAGACTCCCTAGATTTGGCCACATTCAGACTTTCCGATCTCAGCACCTTTCTCTTTACATCTTGTCTCTGCGTGGACTTCAGAAGCGATTTTCTGTAAAATGTCGAAATACAGATGGAGAACAGAAAAAGTGAACGATCGTCTACAAAACATTAAGTTCTCGTATATTTAAAGTTGGACGGACTCCATTATGGTCAACAAGGTCCATCCGGTGGCTTTCGGATCCGGTATGGCCGTTGCTTCTTTCCATCACAAAAAACGGAAGCCAGATGGGAGTTGGAACGCAGCAAATCCCATTACAATCAGAAAAACGGAAAATGAAATGCTTCTCCTGAATTATAAATGTGGAATTGTGAGCCCCCTGCTGGAGACAGTGGAGAACTGCAGTAAAACCCTATTATCTGCACTAACTGCTGCCATCTAGTGGCATCCAAACAGAATGCAGGGTTGCTGTACCAGTAGTATATAGTGTGTGACAGCACATTCACACTTGCACCTGCGGTTCCAGAAAATCCGTTGTTCGGCTCCATCCCTGGAACCGCTGGATCTGGCACATGCCAGGGCAAAGTGGGCCTCATTGACTATAATGGGGTCCAGCTTGAACCTTTCAACCTATGTTTTCCAGGATGAAATAGTGCAGCATGCTGTGCGGCTTCATCTGGGATTTTCTGCAGATCGGGGTCGAAGCCTCTGACAGAAGTGGATGGAAAATGGGAGTTAAATGGATTCTAGCGGCAGTTTCCATCTGCACAACTGCTGCTAGCGCTAGTTATGGCCGAGGGAGAAGGTGTAAATGTACCTGTATGGATGGTCCCAGCCCAAGTGCTCTCCTCTCCATCCAACCAGGAGACCCCTACAGCGGCCAATCAGAGCTGTGGAGAAAACCTGAGAGCATTTTAGCAACAGGCCCCGCCTCCAGGAAGTGTGCAGAACATGAAATCCCTACTAGTAGCTGTAACACATTAATGGGAGCAGAAGGCGCTGTTAAACTTCTGGCACTTCCACCTCTGACGGCCGCTGACGTATAATAGCAGCTTCAGCTCCCTTTGGTTTCAGTGGGAGTGAAGCCAGCTAGGGCACTTTCTCCCCCGACCTCTATGACACATGTCTGGCCCCCTGGTGATCAGTGCATTGCTTGGGATCCCGAGTCACAGGTCCTGGTGATTAACTATGGATGACCTACCCTGAGGATTGGTCATCAATAGCGTTTACCTGGAAAACCTCTTTAAGTATCCCTGGCTTCTGCTGTATGGTTGCTGGTGATAGCGGTAACAATGTGTGTTTATATCCAATATCCCATGTGTAGTTGCCATAGACTTCTAGGGTAAAGCACACATACAGAAGTCTGAAAAGAGTCCGATTTTCAGACCTTGTGTCCTCACTGAGCAGCACCTTAGTTTATTGTGTTCGGTGGTGACAGCGTCCCTTTGACTTGGCACTCAGATTCACAATGTTGCTATGCAGTTTCAGTACTTTGGCAATGCCAGCTTTACACCGTCTCAGCATGTCAGCTCTTGCGGAATCAAGTCTCAGTCTCTTTAGCTACTCAGCAGGCTTGGCATGAGACTCTGTGGACACTCTCAACAGATTAAAGGGGTTATTCGTCCTTTAAGGGTGACTCTGGAGAAAACACATGTTTCCATCACTGCCTTTCACATGATTACCTGCCACACTCTGGAGGTCTCCTTTGCGTATTGCAGCCACTTCCATGCAGTGCAGCCTCCTGTCTGATGCTTATCAGACACCATCTTGAGAGTTTGATTGTTTTACTTTCAATCTATTCCATGATGAATGAGCACAGCATTAGTTAGGGTTATACCATTCTTGCCTGCTGGAGAGGGAGGCAGGTTCATTGTCATTACCTTCTATATTCACCTAAATAAGCTACAGAGCACAAGTATACAGACAGGAGGATGAGCTGTGATCTCCTCTATTATAGCTGTGTGACAGGAGCTGTGTAATCATCATCAGTAACTGATAGGAGTGTCTGTATCGCCCTATAGGCAGTTTCTATGGTAGATTCATGAAACAGCAGCACACAAGCTGATTAGAATATGAACACATAGCCCCAAGCAGATCTGAACTGGTCAGAATGAAGATCACATGACCATCTAAGGAAAAAGAGGCTGTAAGATTCAGATAGAAATAACTAACCAAGGTAGCACTCACCCACTTATACATACTGGAGGATAGATACATAATGAATGAATTAAAAAAAAACAATTACTAGACTGGCCCTTTAAAAAACATTAATAGTCTAGGTCAGGATAGGCCATACATATCTGATCAGTGGGAGTCTGCTCAGCCTCAGCTCTCATAGAATTCAATGCAATACCAACCCAGGCTGCTGCACTACAGCTCTGTCCGCAATGTCAGCGGGCCGGACAAACAGCTGATTAGTGGGGATCGTAAGCGACGGACCCCAATAATTAACTATTTATGACCTATAAGTTATCAATTTTAAAATCCTGTGCATCCCCTTTAACCTGACTACACAAGGCTGTAATGCCGCCGCCCCCTTGACTCAAGGTAGCAAATTTGCATAACAGACGCGCTGCAAAAGAAGTAAGATTCTGACTTTTTGGGAAATCACGTAGTTCTGCTTGAAACATGTAAGTTATCCTGCAGCTAAGCTGATTTACACCGTAGAGCCGGGTTACACGTGTATTTACTTGTTTTACAGCATTTACGTGCTGATAAACGCTGGAGCGGCACTTTGGGACTTTATTATAAGTAACAACCAAGTTTTTCTGGTTCAAAAGCAGATTTGGATTTCTTGTGTCCGCTGCTGGAGTGGTGATCGTCTTCCCTGCACTTCACTGTAATTTACCAGCACTGGATCAGTGTGATGGTGAACTGGTCCACCCCCTTTTTTGTTATAGCTGAGGACTACTTAGGGACAGTGGGGTCTGGTGTTAGGGTCAGTGTCAGGGAGAGATGTAGGGAGTTCTAGCATTAGGGACAGGATTTCTCTGGTGCAGTACCTTCAGCTCCAGTATCTGTTTCCTCATCCGCTGGTTGCCATCACCCTCTGCCTGTCATTAAACGGTGAGTCTACAGTTGCCATTGCCTTTTCACTGTGTTGCTATACGCTTCATACAGGGCCGGCTCCAGGTTTACGTGGGCCTTTGGGCGACAGAGTCTCCCTGAGCCCCTTTGTAGTGTGTCATGACGTGGCAGTAAGTCTGCAGCAGCGCATATAAAGACCATATAGCGGCAGATACCAGCTGTACACAGGGTGTTTTGTAGACCATATAGGTGATTACAGTACCATTATATCTAATGAGCAGCAGTGATGTCCTCTCTGACTGGAGTTATTCAGTTTCCCTTTTCTTCTCCATCCGGCCCAGACCGCCATGACAACTTCTCCCGGCCACAACTTTGGAATTTGACACATGGACATTTTTGGCTACTCGCTTTTCCATCACCCTCTCTCTACGTTATCTACACCTTTATACGATTACTCCCTCTATAGTACTCAAGATTACAATAGTGCCTCCTGTGGCACCCCACATAGTAGTACCGTCCCCATTTTTATGCCCCCCTTAGACCCACACAGTAAGCACTGCTTATCGTGACCCTCACTCAGTAAAAATACCCCCACTTAACAATAAAGCCTTATGCCCCCACTCAGTTATAATACCCCCTTATGCCTCATCCCAGTAATACCGCCCCTTTTGTCACTAATACCACCTTTTCAAAATAATGTCCCCTTTTAGAAATAATGCTCCCAACATCCCCTTGTATGTGATAATGTGACACGCGGTCCATACGCACCTCCTATGTGACCCCTGCTGACTTCCACTACGCCATTGTGTGGCAGCGTTACACATTCTTGGGTGTTGAAGGGTTAAGTGAGGTTACTTGGGGGTCATTTCCTATCGGATTGCACCCTCTGTATAAGGATAATCGCGCACTTACATTCGTTTCCGAGTTTGCTTATCGGTTTACGCCAACATAAAAGATGCGATCAACGACAAACGAGCGAATTCTCATTCATCGTTTGCTCGCTGGACGCGGTCACATCATACGACGTTCATTCGTATTCACTTAATATAGTGATTAATCACATGATCATCGGCCCGTGTAAACGGACCATAGGCAGATGAACGCTGAAACATCACTAGCAGTGGTGAAAAGTGAGTCCGAAGGTAAGGAGGACACCTAGCCGGCCCTTTAAACCCACGCTGGTCATGTGACTCCACATGCGGATCTATTCATTATGATCTCTGGTTTAAAGGTTTTCTGTGTGTCGGGCGGTGGGGGGAGGGGTCACGTTCTACTGACTTCACCGGCATTCTGATGTAAGACTGTTCTATCTATAACGCACAGAGCGGAAGCCGAACAGCTTTTCTTTCCGGTGTTTTCGGTACTTGGAGAACTTTTTTTCAGTCTTTTCTCTGCAGTAAAAGCGGCTGATAAGCGTTCCGAGGATTTAAAGGCGCGTATCCATCATTCATGTATTATAGCTGATTATCATCAGACTGCATAGTATACATATAACACACGGTAGAGCCGCCCTCACATCCACGGAGCACGGCCCCTTTCTGATGAATCACAGCTTATGGACCAATCAGAGCGAGGAGAGGCGGATGGGCGGGGCTTATATACTCTGTAAAGGACATCTACAGCGCAGATGACAGGTGCTCCGCCCTGCTGAGAGTTGATTGGTTGTAGTGGCGGTGTGGGCGGGGTAACCTCGGTGACATCGGCGGGCTGTGGTCACGGGCGCTGGGAGACATGGCGGAGACTCCGGAGCTGCAGGGACTCAGCAATGAGGCGGCGTACGCGGCGTGTAGTGACCCGGAGCCGGCCACCAAGGTACCGCGCGGGGAGCTGCGTCACCCGGGGCCCCGGTCACCATAACGGCGCTGCCACCTCCCTCTTCTACCTTCATAGCTGTACTGCCCCCCCCCCTCCAGTTCCAGTAGATCTCCTGGTCCCCCTTCCAGTCCCAGTAGATCTCCTGGTCCCCCCCCCCTTCCAGTCCCAGTAGATCTCCCCGCCCCCCTTCCAGTCCCAGTAGATCTCCTGGTCCCCCCCCCCCTTAAACCTCCAGCCCCAGTAGATCTCCTGGTCCCCCCCCCCCCTTAAACCTCCAGCCCCAGTAGATCTCCTGGTCCCCCCCCCTTTAAACCTCCAGCCCCAGTAGATCTCCTGGTCCCCCCCCCTTTAAACCTCCAGCCCCAGTAGATCTCCTGGTCCCCCCCCTTTAAACCTCCAGCCCCAGTAGATCTCCTGGTCCCCCCCCCCTTTAAACCTCCAGCCCCAGTAGATCTCCTGGTCCCCCCCCCCCTTTAAACCTCCAGCCCCAGTAGATCTCCTGGTCCCCCCCCCCCTTTAAACCTCCAGCCCCAGTAGATCTCCTGGTCCCCCCCCCCTTTAAACCTCCAGCCCCAGTAGATCTCCTGGTCCCCCCCCCCTTTAAACCTCCAGCCCCAGTAGATCTCCTGGTCCCCCCCCTTTAAACCTCCAGCCCCAGTAGATCTCCTGGTCCCCCCCCCTTTAAACCTCCAGCCCCAGTAGATCTCCTGGTCCCCCCCCCTTTAAACCTCCAGCCCCAGTAGATCTCCTGGTCCCCCCCCCCCTTTAAACCTCCAGCCCCAGTAGATCTCCTGGTCCCCCCCCCCCTTTAAACCTCCAGCCCCAGTAGATCTCCTGGTCCCCCCCCCCCTTTAAACCTCCAGCCCCAGTAGATCTCCTGGTCTCCCCCCTTTAAACCTCCAGCCCCAGTAGATCTCCTGGTCTCCCCCCTTTAAACCTCCAGCCCCAGTAGATCTCCTGGTCTCCCCCCTTTAAACCTCCAGCCCCAGTAGATCTCCTGGTCTCCCCCCTTTAAACCTCCAGCCCCAGTAGATCTCCTGGTCTCCCCCCTTTAAACCTCCAGCCCCAGTAGATCTCCTGGTCTCCCCCCTTTAAACCTCCAGCCCCAGTAGATCTCCTGGTCTCCCCCCTTTAAACCTCCAGCCCCAGTAGATCTCCTGGTCTCCCCCCCCCCCCCTTTAAACCTCCAGCCCCAGTAGATCTCCTGGTCTCCCCCCCCCCCTTTAAACCTCCAGCCCCAGTAGATCTCCTGGTCTCCCCCCCCCCTTTAAACCTCCAGCCCCAGTAGATCTCCTGGTCTCCCCCCCCCCTTTAAACCTCCAGCCCCAGTAGATCTCCTGGTCTCCCCCCCCCCCCTTTAAACCTCCAGCCCCAGTAGATCTCCTGGTCTCCCCCCCCCCCCCTTTAAACCTCCAGCCCCAGTAGATCTCCTGGTCTCCCCCCCCCCCCCCTTAAACCTCCAGCCCCAGTAGATCTCCTGGTCTCCCCCCCCCCCCCCTTAAACCTCCAGCCCCAGTAGATCTCCTGGTCTCCCCCCCCCCCCCTTTAAACCTCCAGCCCCAGTAGATCTCCTGGTCTCCCCCCCCTTTAAACCTCCAGCCCCAGTAGATCTCCTGGTCTCCCCCCCCTTTAAACCTCCAGCCCCAGTAGATCTCCTGGTCTCCCCCCCCCCCTTTAAACCTCCAGCCCCAGTAGATCTCCTGGTCTCCCCCCCCTTTAAACCTCCAGCCCCAGTAGATCTCCTGGTCTCCCCCCCTTTAAACCTCCAGCCCCAGTAGATCTCCTGGTCTCCCCCCCTTTAAACCTCCAGCCCCAGTAGATCTCCTGGTCTCCCCCCCTTTAAACCTCCAGCCCCAGTAGATCTCCTGGTCTCCCCCCCTTTAAACCTCCAGCCCCAGTAGATCTCCTGGTCTCCCCCCCTTTAAACCTCCAGCCCCAGTAGATCTCCTGGTCTCCCCCCCTTTAAACCTCCAGCCCCAGTAGATCTCCTGGTCTCCCCCCCTTTAAACCTCCAGCCCCAGTAGATCTCCTGGTCTCCCCCCCTTTAAACCTCCAGCCCCAGTAGATCTCCTGGTCTCCCCCCCTTTAAACCTCCAGCCCCAGTAGATCTCCTGGTCCCCCCCCCTTTAAACCTCCAGCCCCAGTAGATCTCCTGGTCTCCCCCCCCCCCCCTTTAAACCTCCAGCCCCAGTAGATCTCCTGCTCCCCCCCCCTTTAAACCTCCAGCCCCAGTAGATCTCCTGGTCGTCCCCCCTAACTCTCCAGCCCCAGTGGAACTTCTTTCTGGGATGTAGGTTGCGGGGCCCCCAGTGATACTTCTGTCACCTCCAGAGCCCCTCCTGTTCTGCCCCGCCACCAGCAGAACTGGAAGAACGTGATAGTCAGACGACGGCCCCGGGGGGTGGTGGGGTGAGAACAGGAGGACGACCCCCGGGGGCTGCTGTCCGGCTGCCGTGTTCCTCCCGTTCTCCCAGTTCTGCCTGTTTGTGGCGAGCGGCGCACATTCCTCGCTGGTTCAGCGTCTGATTGGCCGACTCTTCTGTGTTCTTCCCTTGCAGGACTTCATGATGCAGCAGACGATGCTCCGCATCAAAGACCCCCAGAAGTCGCTGCCCTTCTACACCAAGTGCCTCGGCATGACGTAAGTCCGACCGATCGCTGAGTAGTCAGAGAACCCTGCAACCCATCGCTCTGCGGGCCCCATGAACGTAAACCGGGTCCTGTGTGCATGAAGACACGCCTCCTCATGAATATTAAATGCCCATATTTATGTAAATGAGCTCGCCCCTCCTTCAAACCCGCGATGCGGATTCTGCTTAACTTACCAGAAAAACAAACATGAAGCATAACGCCCCAGAGTCACGTGACTGATATCGGCTGCTGCGCTTAGAACGCCCCAGAGTCACGTGACTGATATCGGCTGCTGCGCTTAGAACGCCCCAGAGTCACGTGACTGATATCGGCTGCTGCGCTTCGAACGCCCCAGAGTCAATATAATCTGACAGTTATTGGTGTGCTGGCCCTTTAATTGGAGGGCGGAGCCTTCTCTAAGGTGTCTCTTTCTCCTCAGTCTCCTCCAGAAGTTGGACTTCCCCTCTATGAAGTTCTCCCTGTATTTCATGGGCTACGAGGACAAGAAGGACATCCCCGAGAACCTGCGGGAGCGGACGGCCTGGACCTTCTCGCGCAAAGCAACACTGGAGCTCACACAGTAGGGTTTGATTCTCCTTGGGGTTTTTTCTGCTTTTTGGTGCTGTGCTCCATGCTCTACACTGCAGCTCTGCTCCTTTAGTACACTGATCGGTGACTCCAGCTCAGCTGTGCTGTCTATTGAAGAACTCAAATAGACTTTTCTCACCAGTGAAACGAGCTGTTGCGCCTTCCTCATGCTTTACACCGCAGCTCTGCTCCTTTAGTGCACGGCTGTGATCGGTGACTTTGAGGTGTCATCCTGTTACCACTAGAGGGAGACCTGCTCCTGATGGCATAGTGAGAGGGGTAGCAGTAGCGCCGCTGATCATGTGGCATGGAATGCACCATAATGGGCTAGTCGCTGTGGAAGCGGTCACCGCGGCAGAGTAGCGCCGCCGCCCTCTGACGCACGGTGACTCCTATGTGTCTTATTTCCTGCAGCAACTGGGGGACCGAAAATGACGAGAAGCCGTATCACAACGGGAACACGGATCCGCGAGGGTTTGGTAAGTCATTGGAGACCTGCAGAGGGAATGAGTCTATTGTCCCCTGTTATCAACCATTTAAGGCCAGGGAGAAGCGGACCATATTCAGCTGTATTACAGAGGGATGGCTGATAGCAGAGGACAATAGATCATAGCATAGGTGATCCCTGAGGTTGAACGTAGCAATCCCCTGGAACGCTCCAGTATTGATATCACCTCCACTGATATCAGACACTCAGCACCGTTATAAGCTGCTTATTATAGGGTGACTGTCCCTTTAAATCCTTGATCTTTACTCCTCCCTCTTTAAGGTCACATCGGCATCGCGGTCCCGGACGTCTACGCTGCTTGCAAACGGTTTGAGGAGCTCGGAGTCGCCTTTGTGAAGAAACCGGATGATGGTGAGTGAAGTGCGTTTAGGCGGAACGTTCCAGAACAGAAGTGAGCGATCGCTCAGTTTAAACGCGAGTCAACGGCGAATGAGAATCGTTCGCTTCTCTCGGTATCAGCCGGTGTGTAAATCCTCGTTAGCCCGTTCACGGCTCGTTACATCTGAGACGTTCACGACTCCATAGCGGGCTGAGCGAACGAGGTGATGATGTCACCGGCTCGGGCAGAGTAGAAGCGCGCCGTTCTTGAGCCCAAGGGCCATAAGAGGCTGAACTCCTCATCCATGTCTGTGGAGGAGCTTTGTAATCTTCTACTGCTCTTTACACTCCAGTCACATCCAGAGCTGCAGCCACCGTGCTGATACCGCAGAGGTGGACTGTCATCTCCCACAATGCAGTGCAGCAGACACAAGCAGAAAGCATGTTTGGGTTCGCACCTGGGGGGCGTGGCTTTGTCACATGACTTGCTGTACTTTTTTTGGGGTACGTTCACAAATAGCGCAAATTATGCAAAAATCAGCATCAGAAAATGTCATCGCTGCAGCTTTAGACTTTCTTTCAGTGCACCCCCGTCTCCTCTAGAGAGCGCTGCTGGTTGGGTGATGTCACTTGCACATCACCTGGCCAGTGGCGCTCTCTAGAGGCTGTGAAGCACTGTATCTACTGGAGTGGGCTGTGGATACGCGCAATCTGCAGCGAGGCCTGGGTTTCCACTCCGTGTTTGCTGATTTTGCAGCATTTGCGCCGTGTGCGAATGTCCCCAGAGTAGACAAAGGTAAGAGAAGGACCCACAACCCACCTGAGCCGCGCTGACACGTCTGCAGCTTCTTTCCGCTTCGTAGTAATGTCCTTGGTGCAGCTTTGGGTGTGACTGGAGTATGAGCGTGGTCTCTATTCACACCGCAGTACCTGATATCTGCCATCTTGTCTTACAGGTAAAATGAAAGGCTTGGCGTTCGTACAAGACCCCGACGGCTACTGGATTGAGATCCTCAGCCCCAACAACATGGTGTGCATCGTGTGACGCTCCGCGGTGGCTTCGGGCTGGACGCTGGCGCTGCCTGACTGTCATCTGGAACTTTCTATGTAGTGCTGTTACTGTAGAGATGGCTGAGCGGTGCTGTCCCTGCAGAGCATCGCACTACATCACTGCCATCTTTAGATGGGTCACATGATCGTGTCTGTTCTAGTGACATGGTCATGTGACCTCCCTCTCGCCCAATGACCTGCTCTAGAGCCGCCCTGTAAATCAGTGTTATTCTAGATTTAGTGCCTTACCGGGAGCGCGTCCGTGGAGAACGCCAACACCCCCGCCGCGCTCGTACCATCCAAGTGTTCAGTTGTTACCTTCCAATAAACTGTCAGCTCTGGCTGAGAGCGTCCGCTGGGCGTTGTCTGTGTTATTTCGTACAAGTGTCCTGTTGGGACGTGTGATGGAGGCTGGGGGTATAGGTAAGAGAGGCTGCTGAGGGTAAAAGCGCCCCCTTGGGGTACATTCACACATTGCAGAAGTGTTGCAGATTGTCTGCAGCTGATTTCGGCCTACAGGTAAGTACTTGCCGCCTCTCCGTATATTTCACACTGTCAGATGCAAGAGCGCTGTGCCCCCGGGCAACGACTGGGTGCCCTGATGGGTCAGGTTGTGCAGAACTGGCAACAGCTGACCTTTGGTGGTGCTCAGAAGGGCGGAGCCAACCTGGTGACATCACAGGTCTTGTCAGCCTCAGCAAGTTTTATGCGGCAATGATGTCACTGTCATGTGATCAGGGGCGGAGAATGGAATGCACTCATGGACAAGTGGTCGTTAGCACTTTGAAGGGTGATGCAGGCTGAGGGACACAAAAAAATAAAACAGCGTTTCTTTTTCTGATGGAGACAATAGGGGTGAGGGTCCTGCTCCAACAAGCTTACATACTACGAATAGTGGGGTGATACAGAAGGTAAAGGGGCTGGAGATGTGCAGGTATGGTGAGGTGGAGAGTGAGGGATGCTATATGCAGACAATGGTCAGACATTTAGCCATGTGATGGCAGAAACGGTGTGACTGCAGGATCGGTTTATGATGACTAGCAGGGATTGCAGTCAGTAGGTCAGGGAGCATGTTATCAGGTGGAGTACAGAGGTTTTTTTTTTAGGGAATTCGGTATGCCTCCCTGAAGAGGTGCGTTTTCAGAGCACGCCTGAAGTTCTGCGAGTCCTGGATTGCTCGGGTAGCCTTTGGTAGTGCGTTCCAGAGGACCGGTGCTGCTCTGGAGAAGTCTTGGAGGCGGGAATGAGAAGTTCGAATTAAAGGGGCGCTCAGTCTGGTTTCATTAGCAGAGCGGAGAGCCCAGGCTGGTTGATGGATTGAGATGAGGGAGGCGATATGGGGGGGGGGGGGGGGGGGGGGGGGGGGGGGGCGGCGCGGCGCGGCGCTGCACTGCACTGTGGAGGGCTTTGTGGATGAAGGTAGTAAGTTTAAATTGAATTCTGTATTTAACGAGCAGCCAGTGCAGTGAGCGGCACAGGGCAGAGGCGTCCGAGTAGAGCATCACAATCTACGCCAACGGTGCGGGTGTTGGTGTGAACTTCCTGCTACGTGTGACCATGCCCTACATGCAGATTTTGATGTAAAATTAAGCTGTTTTCAAATCTCGATGTTAGCCGTGCAATGTACCAACCCAGACACTGCCATGTGGACGGAGCTGTGTGATCTGGGATCGGCTGCCCCACAGTACTTGGTCACTCAGGATCCCTGCTGATTACTACTGATGATCTGCCTGTCTGCAAGCAGAGCAACCGCCCTGAAAAGGAAGACCCTGCATCTCGGCGGCTAAGCCCTCCGGCAATCCTCGAGTAAACCCTAGAAATCTATCAGTCACCATAATCTGACACTGTGCCCCATTGGATGTCCAGATCGGTCAGCAGTTACAGGCTGAGACTTCCATCAGTAGGGTCTTATTCACTCTGTGCGAGGACGGTCCAATATACACTTATTAATCACAAATGTGGTGTTGCTGCGTTCAGAAAAAGTTAGGAGGTTATTTAACCCGCGCAGTGCAAGTCATGAAAAAAAAATACAAAAAACGTGGCAAAAATAGTTAATTTTGCCTTTTTCGCCTTACGAAAAAATGGAATAGAAAGTGATCAAAGCATCACATGACCACCAAGTGGGGCAACAAAAACAAACGAAAAACCCACTGCCCCGCAGACCAAAAAAAGGGAAATGTTCGCGGTCTTGGAATTATTTTTGTGTACAAAAATAGCAAACTGCCTGTTATCGCCGAAATCGCCCCGACCCCAAGAAAGTTATCACGTCACTTATTATTTTGCGCACTGGACGCCGTAAAAATGAAGTCCAAAAAACAAACGGCGTAATTCCTTTTTTCCCCCAAAGTTTTTTCTTATAAAAGTTACACGCACGCCAAAAAGATGGAATTGGAAAATACAACGTGTCCTGCAAAAATAATGAGCCGGCGTACGGCGTTGGCGACGGAAACATTACGTTGTGGCTCCTGGAATACGATGCTGAAAAAAACTGAAAAATAAATTGGTTATTAAGGTGCTAACGGGCTCAGTCACTAAGGGGTTAAACTGCTGTGGTGAAATGAAAGCTGCGCTCTGATTGGTTGCTAGGGGCAACAAAGACTGTTTGGATAAGTCTGCCCCAAAGGTTCTCTTCACATGAGGGGTGGCTATAGTCCGAGTCAAAGAAACCAAGCAGCATGTGGTAGGGTGGTCCTGTATGGTGGCCCCGGGGGCCCCGTTCTCAATGGTTGCACTGAGCGGCATGTGAGTTTTCAATTAGACCTCCTTTTTTGTGATTTTTTTTTTTTTTAAGGCGTGTGGAAACCAGCTGGTGTGAAGGAGCCTTAAAACTGCCTCAGTTACCCATAGCAACCAATCATAGAGCAGCTTTCATTTTTCAAGACCCCCTATGAGAATGACAGCTGTGCTGTGATTGGTTGCTATGGATAACAAATACGGCTTCATAAATCTCCCCTGATGTCTTTTGCACCATCACAGCGCTCACTTCTAGCAGGGGATCATTGTCAAAGTGCTAACAGCCACCTGTCTGTGAGTGAGTTACATGCTCCACCCCTGATCACATGACAGTGACTGCATCACAGGTTCTAAACCAGCAGAGGCAGATGAAGAATGTATGTAGCAGAGCTGTGTGTGGTGTTTGTGTGACACACGCATGTAGCAGAGCTGTGGGTGGTGTGTGTGATAAGTGCATGTAGCAGAGCTGTGTGTGGTGTGTGTGTGTGATAAGTGCATGTAGCAGAGCTGTGGGTGGTGTGTGTGATAAGTGCATGTAGCAGAGCTGTGGGTGGTGTGTGTGATAAGTGCATGTAGCAGAGCTGTGTGTGGTGTGTGTGATAAGTGCATGTAGCAGTGGTGTGGGTGATAAGTGCATGTAGCAGAGCTGTGAGTGGTGTGTGTGTGATAAGTGCATGTAGCAGAGCTGTGAGTGGTGTGTGTGAGGCGTATGTAGCAGAGCTATGGGTGGTGTGTGTGACACACGCATGTAGCAGAGCTGTATGTGGTGTGTGTGTGTGATAAGTGCATGTAGCAGAGCTGTATGTGGTGTGTGTGATAAGTGCATGTAGCAGAGCTGTGAGTGGTGTGTGTGATGCGTATGTAGCAGAGCTGTATGTGGTGTGTGTGATATGCATGTAGCAGGGCTGTGTGTGGTGTGTGTGTGTGATAAGTGCATGTAGCAGAGCTGTGAGTGGTGTGTGTGACACGTATGTAGCAGAGCTATGGGTGGTGTGTGTGACACACGCATGTAGCAGAGCTGTATGTGGTGTGTGTGTGATGCATGTAGCAGAGCTGTGTGTGGTGTGTGTGTGATAAGTGCATGTAGCAGAGCTGTGAATGGTGTGTGTGACGCGTATGTAGCAGAGCTATGAGTGGTGTATGTGACACACACATGTAGCAGAGCTGTATGTAAAGTATTAGGAGGGAGCTCCAGACGGAATCCAATACACAATGAGAGCAGGTAAATTGTAAAATCAATATAACTTAAACGGTGACTAGTGAGGTCTGTAAGAACCCCACTATCACCTCCATATCCAAGTAAGCCTGTAATAATATATATATACTCCTGTATATATGTACTGCGGCAAGGATTAAAACTCGTTTCACCAATCCAGGGGGGCTAGGTCCGGAGAGCTGCTGATATGGTGGGTCCTATTTGCAGATAGGACCCACTATAGATAAAAAGCATAAATGATTGCACATAAGTGCAAAAAACTTAATCAGCGCTGCTTACAGGAACTGTAATGGTCAAGAGAATCCACAAGAGAATACCTAGGTGGACCTGTGTGTCCCAATAAAGAATCCTTTTTGTTATTATTCTCTTGTGGATTCTCTTGACCATTACAGTTCCTGTAAGCAGCGCTGATTAATTTTTTTGCACTTATGTGCAATCATTTATGCAGAGCTGTATGTGGTGTGTGTGTGATATGCATGTAGCAGAGCTGTGTGTTGTGCGTGTGTGAGACATGCATGTAGCAGAGCTGTGTGTCTGTGACACACGCATGTCAGCAATGACAGAGACGTCATCACAGGTCCTGCAACAGCATAAAAAAGCGTAAAGCTGGATGGGAGACGGGTGAAGATGATGAGGCAACTTCTCGTGCATCATGAAGAACCTCCCCAGATGCAGAATCTGTCAGTCCCCTAACGGGTGTCACACGGGGGAATAATTACGCAGATTTTGTCGGATAATGGGGATTTTGTTGCGTTTCTTGGAGTTTCTACCTGCAGCCTCTAGTAGCGGAGCCCCGGCTCCGGTAGTCCGGGCTCTCAGGATGCTCGTAGATCCGCTGCAGATTTTCCTCCGTGGAATTTAATCTTGCGGTTTTGAAGTAAAGATGCGCCGATTTCAACAGGCGCGAAACTAAAGCCCCGCGGGAAAAACATTCTGTCACATAAATGTCCGCGGCGATTATTCCGCGCCGTGTGGCCCCCGGTGTGTGGTTCTCGTTACGAGCAGCTGGAAATACTTCATCAATTCAAATCGCAAAAATAGGTTCATTAAATAAAATAAAGTGCGGCGCGGCGTCCGCAGCCTGAGGGTGCGACCCAGCCTGCAGTTACAAGCAGCAGCCACTACATGGGTCGGCACTGTGGCTTCCACTCCAACCCCTGTCAGCGCTGGCAGCGGGCAGGATGGGTCATCAATAGTACGTTCGTGGAAATCCCCTTTAATTCTATTGGTAATTCCACGAAAAAAACCTGCATTCAGGCCCCTTCACACCAGCGGACACGTTTTTGCGTGTGCAGCGCATTTGCGGACTGTACTGTGCTTTTGTGTGCGTATTTTATGGCGTATTACTACACTTTTTGCGCTCGCAAGGGATGTTCATTTGCGCGCGGCAAACAAAGACGCAGATTCAGCTGCGTGCTGCAGTGCGTCAAGGTCAAATTTCGCCCCTGGTGATGGCGCCGCCGCAGGCCGGCTTCACACGGGCGTCAAAATCACGTGAAAATCCCCCATTTCGCCATCAAAATGCCTCTCATCCTCAGGGATTTCACCTGGTAGGAGAGCGATGCACGACCCCATATCGCGCTCGCCAGCGTGACGCTGCCCTCAGCCCATAGCGGAGCGTCCAGATCAAATTTTGGCGTGCAGTTTAGTCTGGAATTCACGCCATTTGTCCGCTGTTAAAATTGGCGCACGACTGACCTTAATTCTACGCCATGCGGCCATTACGGCTGCGGATGTTTTCCTGTGGCGTGTAGATGAGATTTTGAAAATGTCATCCGCGCCGCTGCTATAAATGTCGCAGGTTCGGCCCTTTTTTTGCGGATGTAGTAGGGACAGCGCAAATCAGGTTTTTTTTGCGGACGACTCGTGTAAAATGCAGTGAAAACGGGGCGTTTCTCATGGCCTATGATTGCGCACTCTGGCGTACGTTCACACGTGGCGAATCTTGGTACGGATTTTGATGTGGATCTGCGGCAGATTTCACCCTTACATTCGAAGAGATCAAATCTGCGGCGGTTCCGCATGAAAATCCGTACCAATTTCACTGCGTGCGAACAGAACATCGGGCCGCGCTCGCACACCGCGGATTTACTGCGCATTTTGTGGCAGGTTTGGGTGCAGATCAGACCGGGCTCACACGGGAGTATCCCGCAGCGTGCGGATGGCGGGATGTCCGTGTGCGGCATGCAGTCAGTACACTGACATGCACTCTCTTGGCGTGTATGTGCGCATGTAATACGTGTATGATATAATACGCTGTGATTCTTCTTCCGCACGTAATATATGTAACGTGTGTGTGCGGCAGCGTGCCCGCCAATGCCATATGGGTACAGCGTTATACGCAATTACCACACGCTTGTGTGAGACGGTTCTCAAGTGAAAGGGTGAAAACTGCTGCAAACCAGCAGCTCAAGGGAAGATGTCTGACTGCAGCAGGCAGAGGAGCACACTGCTATATAGTTACACCAGGGGGCGGAGTCAGCCATGGTCAGGTGACTGGTAAGAGGTCACCTGATACTATGGACAAGACGTGCCAGGAGTAAATATGGCCGCCAGCGCTTGCACGTTGTGACGTAAGGCCGTGTAGACGTTCGGTGGGCGGGGCCCTGTGAGGCGCAGGAAAGAGCTGTCAGTGCGGCCGGTGAGTGGCACATATGTGTAGTGTTATATGTGTCATGTGTGGCCCCCGCCCCCCCGTGTGATATGTGTACTTTGCTACATATCCTCTACACACCACACATCTATGTTGTATGTTCGCCTTCTGAATTTTACTAACCTCCATCTTTGTATTCACACCCCCATATGTCCCCATCTATTATTAGCCTTGTATACAGCCCTGTATTACACATACCTGCCATCCATTATATGTAGCCCCTATATATGATATCTTATATCTGTTGTGTGTTATGTAGTCCCTTAGTACATGTACCACCTGTGTGTTTATACGTGGTGCCATACTACATGTACTTCCCCCGGTGTTATATGTAGTCCCTTATTACATGTACTTTCTCCCCCCCCCCCCCCCCCCCCCCCCTCAGTATTATGTGTATTCCACCCCGGTGTTGTATGTAGTCCCATATTAAATGTACTTCCCCCAGTGTTATATGTAATGACCATGTTACATGTACTGCCCCCGCTGTTATGTGTAGTCCCATACTACATGTACTTGCCCCGGTGTAATATGTAGTCCCTTATTACATGTACCCCCCGGCGTTATATGTAGTCACATATTACATGTACCCACCCCCACCAGTACTATGTGTATTCCACCCCGGTGTTATATGTACATGTACCACCTGTGTGTTATATGTAGTCCCATATTACATGTACTCCCCCCGGTGTTATATATAGTCACATATTACATGTACCCCCCCAGTACTATGTGTATTCCACCCCGGTGTTGTATGTAATCGCATATTACATGTACCCCCATATTACATGTACCCCCCAGTGTTATATGTAGTCTACCCTGGTGTTGTATGTAGTCCCTTAGTACATGTACCACTTGTGTGTTTATACGTGGTGCCATACTACATGTACTTGCCCCGGTGTAATATGTAGTCCCTTATTACATGTACCCTCCGGCGTTATATATAGTCACATATTACATGTACCCACCCCCACCAGTACTATGTGTATTCCACCCCGGTGTTGTATGTAGTACCATATTACATATAGTCTCATATTACATGTACCCCCCAGTGTTATATGTAGTCCACCCTGGTGTTGTATGTAGTCCCATATTAAATGTACTTCCCCCAGTGTTACATGTACTCCCACGGGTGATGTATGTAATTCCATATTACATGTAGTCTCATATTATACATAGTCCTATATTACATATACCACCTGTGTGTTATATGTAGTCCCTTGATACATGTACTCCCCCCTCCAGTATAATATGTAGTGCCATATTACATGTACTCCACCCAGTGTTATGTGTAGTCCCATATTACATGTACTCCCCCCCCCGGTGTTATAGGTTGTCCCATATTACATGTACTCCCCCCGATGTTATAGGTTGTCCCATATTACATGCAACCCCACTTCACCCCAGTGTTATATGTAGTCCCATATTACATGTACTCTCCCCCCCCCCCCCTCTGGTGTTATATGTAGTCCCTTAGTACATGTACCACCTGTGTGTTATATGTAGTCCCATATTACATGTACTCCCCCCTCCAGTATAATATGTAGTCCCATATTACATGTATCTCCCCCCAGTGTTATGTGTAGTCCCATATTACATGTATCTCCCCCCCAGTGTTATGTGTAGTCCCATATTACATGTGTCTCCCCCCGGTGTTATGTGTAGTCCCATATTACGTGTCTCCCCCCGGTGTTATGTGTAGTCCCATATTACATGTATCTCCCCCCGGTGTTATGTGTAGTCCTATATTACATGTATCTCCCCCCAGTGTTATGTGTAGTCCCATATTACATGTATCTCCCCCCGGTGTTATGTGTAGTCCCATATTACATGTATCTCCCCCCGGTGTTATGTGTAGTCCCATATTACATGTATCTCCCCCAGGTGTTATGTGTAGTCCCATATTACATGTATCTCCCCCCGGTGTTATGTGTAGTCCCATATTACGTGGATCTCCCCCCGGTGTTATGTGTAGTCCCCTATTACATGCATCTCCCCTTGGTGTTATGTGTAGTCCTATATTACATGTATCTCCCCCCAGTGTTAGGTGTAGACCCATATTACATGTAATTTACCCCGGTGTTATATGTAGTCCCATATTACATGTACTCCCCCTGGTGTTATATATGGTCCCATATTACATGCAACCCCCCCTTTCCCCCAGTGTTATATGTAGTTCCATTTTACATGTACTCCCCCCTCCGGTATAATATGTAGTCCCATATTACATGTACTCTCCCCTCCGGTATAATATGTAGTCCCATATTACATGTACTCTCCCCTCCGGTATAATATGTAGTCCCATATTACATGTACTCTCCCCTCCAGTATAATATGTAGTCCCATATTACATGTACTCTCCCCTCCGGTATAATATGTAGTCCCATATTACATGTATTCTCCACTCCGGTATAATATGTAGTTTCATATTACATGTACTCCCCCCTCCGGTATAATATGTAGTTTCATATTACATGTACTCCCCCCTCCGGTATTATATGTAGTCCCATATTACATGTACTCCCCCCTCCGGTATTATATGTAGTCCCATATTACATGTACTCCCCCCTCCGGTATAATATGTAGTTTCATATTACATGTACTCCCCCCTCCGGTATAATATGTAGCACCTTGTTACATGTCCCCCCACTTACATGATTTATTCATTCCTTTGCTCTCTATGCGAGACCCATGTTATATTGGTCAGTAGGTGGGCCCAGATGGTGGGGTCAGCTCCTGGGGTCAGTACTTGACTTGCCCCCCATCTTGTGTTTACATTAAGCTGCTTTTAAACGAAGTGATTATCATTCCAAAAACTGTTCAAACGAGCGAAAGTGAACAACAATAATCGTTCATTCTATACGTGAGCCGGCAGCGAATGAGAATCATTCATGTTATGCAGCATAACAACCACTGTCGGCTCGTTCACTCGTCGTTCGGTATAACCGGCGCTCGGTGAGTCACCTATAGAGCGAATGTGAAAGACTGAACGATTCTAGTTTGAATGAGCCGACGATGTATCTGCAGGCTGCCCGAGCCAACGATGTATCTGCAGGCTGCCCGAGCCAACGATGTATCTGCAGGCTGCCCGAGCGAACGAGCCGACGATGTATCTGCAGGCTGCCCGAGCGAACGAGCCGACGATGTATCTGCAGGCTGCCCGAGCGAACGAGCCGACGATGTATCTGTAGGCTGCCCGAGCGAACGAGACGACGGTGTATCTGCAGGCTGCCCGAGCGAACGAGACGACAGTGTATCTGCAGGCTGCCCGAGCGAACGAGACGACGATGTATCTGTAGGCTGCCCGAGCGAACGAGCCGACGATGTATCTGTAGGCTGCCCGAGCGAACGAGCCGACGATGTATCTGCAGGCTGCCCGAGCTAACGAGCCGACGATGTATCTGCAGGCTGCCCGAGCGAACTAGCCGACGATGTATCTGCAGGCTGCCTGAGCGAACGAGCCGACGATGTATCTGCAGGCTGCCCGAGCGAACGAGATGACGGTGTATCTGCAGGCTGCCCGAGTGAACGAGCCGACGATGTATCTGTAGGCTGCCCGAGCGAACGAGCCGACGATGTATCTGCAGGTTGCCCGAGCGAACGAGCCGACGATGTATCTGCAGGTTGCCTGAGCGAACGAGCCGACGATGTATCTGCAGGCTGCCCGAGCGAACGAGCCGACGATGTATCTGCAGGCTGCCCGAGCCGACGATGTATCTGTAGGCTGCCCGAGCGAACGAGCCGACAGTGTATCTGCAGGCTGCCCGAGCGAACGAGCCGACAGTGTATCTGTAGGCTGCCCGAGCGAACGAGCCGACAGTGTATCTGCAGGCTGCCCGAGCGAACGAGCCGACGATGTATCTGCAGGCTGCCCGAGCGAACGAGACGACGGTGTATCTGCAGGCTGCCCGAGCGAACGAGCCGACGATGTATCTGTAGGCTGCCCGAGCGAACGAGCCGACGATGTATCTGTAGGCTGCCCGAGCGAACGAGCCGACGATGTATCTGCAGGCTGCCCGAGCGAACGAGACGACGGTGTATCTGCAGGCTGCCCGAGCGAACGAGCCGACGATGTATCTGTAGGCTGCCCGAGCGAACGAGCCGATGATGTATCTGCAGGTTGCCCGAGCGAACGAGCCGACGATGTATCTGCAGGTTGCCTGAGCGAACGAGCCGACGAAGTATCTGCAGGCTGCCCGAGCGAACGAGCCGACGATGTATCTGCAGGCTGCCCGAGTCGACGATGTATCTGTAGGCTGCCCGAGCGAACGAGCCGACGATGTATCTGTAGGCTGCCCGAGCGAACGAGCCGACGATGTATCTGTAGGCTGCCCGAGCGAACGAGCCGACGATGTATCTGTAGGCTGCCCGAGCGAACGAGCCGACGATGTATCTGCAGGTTGCCCGAGCGAACGAGCCGACGATGTATCTGCAGGTTGCCCGAGCGAACGAGCCGACGATGTATCTGCAGGTTGCCTGAGCGAACGAGCCGACGATGTATCTGCAGGCTGCCCGAGCGAACGAGCCGACGATGTATCTGCAGGCTGCCCGAGCCGACGATGTATCTGTAGGCTGCCCGAGCGAATGAGCCGACAGTGTATCTGCAGGCTGCCCGAGCGAACGAGCCGACAGTGTATCTGCAGGCTGCCCGAGCGAACGAGCCGACAGTGTATCTGCAGGCTGCCCGAGCGAACGAGCCGACGATGTATCTGCAGGCTGCCCGAGCGAACGAGACGACGGTGTATCTGCAGGCTGCCCGAGCGAACGAGCCGACGATGTATCTGTAGGCTGCCCGAGCGAACGAGCCGACGATGTATCTGCAGGCTGCCCGAGCGAACGAGACGACGGTGTATCTGCAGGCTGCCCGAGCGAACGAGCCGACGATGTATCTGTAGGCTGCCCGAGCGAACGAGCCGATGATGTATCTGCAGGTTGCCCGAGCGAACGAGCCGACGATGTATCTGCAGGTTGCCTGAGCGAACGAGCCGACGAAGTATCTGCAGGCTGCCCGAGCGAACGAGCCGACGATGTATCTGCAGGCTGCCCGAGTCGACGATGTATCTGTAGGCTGCCCGAGCGAACGAGCCGACGATGTATCTGTAGGCTGCCCGAGCGAACGAGCCGACGATGTATCTGTAGGCTGCCCGAGCGAACGAGCCGACGATGTATCTGTAGGCTGCCCGAGCGAACGAGCCGACAGTGTATCTGCAGGCTGCCCGAGCGAACGAGCCGACGGTGTATGTGCAGGCTGCCCGAGCGAACGAGCCGACGGTGTATCTGCAGGCTGCCCGAGCGAACGAGCCGACGGTGTATCTGCAGGCTGCCCGAGCGAACGAGCCGACGGTGTATCTGCAGGCTGCCCGAGCGAACGAGCCGACGGTGTATCTGCAGGCTGCCCGAGCGAACGAGCCGACGGTGTATCTGCAGGCTGCCCGAGCGAACGAGCCGGCGGTGTATCTGCAGGCTGCCCGAGCGAACGAGCCGGCGGTGTATCTGCAGGCTGCCCGAGCGAACGAGCCGGCGGTGTATCTGCAGGCTGCCCGATCGAACGAGCCGACGGTGTATCTGCAGGCTGCCCGATCGAACGAGCCGACGGTGTATCTGCAGGCTGCCCGAGCGAACGAGCCGACGGTGTATCTGCAGGCTGCCCGAGCGAACGAGCCGACGGTGTATCTGCAGGCTGCCCGAGCGAACGAGCCGACGGTGTATCTGCAGGCTGCCCGAGCGAACGAGCCGGCGGTGTATCTGCAGGCTGCCCGAGCGAACGAGCCGGCGGTGTATCTGCAGGCTGCCCGATCAAACGAGCCGACGGTGTATCTGCAGGCTGCCCGATCGAACGAGCCGACGGTGTATCTGCAGGCTGCCCGATCGAACGAGCCGACGGTGTATCTGCAGGCTGCCCGATCGAACGAGCCGACGGTGTATCTGCAGGCTGCCCGAGCGAACGAGCCGACGGTGTATCTGCAGGCTGCCCGAGCGAACGAGCCGACGGTGTATCTGCAGGCTGCCCGAGCGAACGAGCCGGCGGTGTATCTGCAGGCTGCCCGAGCGAACGAGCCGGCGGTGTATCTGCAGGCTGCCCGAGCGAACGAGCCGGCGGTGGTGTCACTCATTCTGACGATAATTGGCTCATCTGAAAGGACCCTTAGTCAATTAACTGGCCCTAGTGGACTGCGCCCAGAAAAAACAGCCCTTCCTTCTACTTCTATTCCATTCGCCTCTGCACTGCTCGGTCTGTTTACACAGGGAGAGTGCGAGGTGAGCGTACGGTAGTGCTCGGCTGTTTACTATCCACTCCATCCTTGTGTTTGCAGTGGTTTTCCGAATTTGCCTGCCTACTCAACTGTCTACCAATGTAAACCCGGCCTATGGGTGCTTGTAGACCAGCCGATTTAATGAAGCATTACTTTCCCTCTTTGCAGAGCTGCCGGTCGGTGCCAGGATGAGTAACAGCCACCCGCTGCGCCCGTACACCGCCATCGGTGAGATAGATCATGTGCACATCCTGTCGGAGCACGTGGGCGCCCTGATTAACGGCGAGGAGTACAGTGACGTCACCTTCATCGTGGACAAGATGAGATTCCCAGCCCACCGTGTCATCCTCGCCGCCCGCTGCCAGTACTTCAGGTTAGCACCCCGGGGGGTAATGACGCTTCATTGGGGTTAATGAGTGGCTCCTCCATCTTGTAGCTCACATTGTGTTTTAATTTCTCAATGGCTTTAGATTTCTGCTTGCTGTCAGTGAATGGAAGCAGCCTGGAATATTACTGACACATTGTAACAAGCCTTCCACAATGCGGACAGGGCTAGGTCTGAATGTAAGCAAGAAAGTTCTCATTCACTGACTGCAAACAGAGAAGTAGAAAATTGTAGGAAGAAGTTCAGTAGAAAGTTACAAAACGTCTTCAAAACTTTTGTCGGACGTTCGCGGTCCATGTGATATGGGTGGGTGGGGCATTCTACATGGGGGCTATTACTGCCTGTGTGTATGTATATATCCCACGTGTGTTCCCTTACACAGGGCGCTATTATATGGAGGGATGAGGGAGTCGCGCCCAGAAGCGGAGATCACCTTGCAGGACACCAGCCCCGAGGCGTTCGCCATGCTGATGAAGTACATGTACACAGGCCGAGCCAGCCTGCGGGATGAGCGGGAGGAGGTGCTGCTGGACTTCCTGAGCTTAGCTCACAAGTATGGCTTCCCTGAGCTGGAGGACTCCACGTCTGAGTACCTGTGCACCATCCTGAAGATCCAGAACGTGTGTATGATCTATGACGTGGCCAGCCTCTACTCCCTGCCCAAGCTCTGCACCACCTGCTGTATGTTCATGGACCGAAACGCACAGGACGTCCTCTCCAGCGATGGCTTCCTGACCCTCTCCAAGGTACCAACACCAGATGTCGCACGCCACTGCAGAGGGTTCTAGGTTATACAAGTTATGCATCATCACAAAGAGTTATATTACTCAGCATAGTGTTCTAGGTTAGACGTCACACACCAGTCTATAAGGTTCTAGGTTATACATCACTGCATGGGGTTCTAGTTTGTACTGCTCACATCACTCCAGAGGGTTCTCGGTTATACAAGATATGCATTATCGTATACAGTTGTACTACTCAGCATGGTGTTCTAGGTTAGACGTCACACACCACTGTATGAGGTTCTAGGTTATACATCACTGAATGGGATTCTACTTTGTACTGCTCACATCCCTCTAGAGGGTTCTAGGTTATACAAGTTTTGCATTAGCATTAACAGTTATACTACTCAGCATAGTGTTCTAGGTTACATGTTACACACCAGTGTATGAGGTTCTAGGTTATACATCCCTGCATGGGATTCTAGTTTGTACTGCTCACATCACTCTAGAGGGTTCTCGGTTATACAAGATATGCATTATCATATACAGTTGTACTACTCAGCATGGTGTTCTAGGTTAGACGTCACACCCCAGTGTATGAGGTTCTAGGTTATACATCACTGCATGGGATTCTAGTTTGTACTGCTCACATCACTCTAGAGGGTTCTCGGTTATACAAGTTATGCATCATCGTATACAGTTATACTACTCAGCATAGTGTTCTAGGTTAGACGTCACACACCACTGTATGAGGTTCTAGGTTATACATCGCTGCATGGGATTCTACTTTGTACTGCTCACATCACTCTAGAGGGTTCTAGGTTATACAAGTTTTGCATTAGCATTAACAGTTATACTACTCAGCATAGTGTTCTAGGTTACGTGTTACACACCAGTGTATGAGGTTCTAGGTTATACATCCCTGCATAGAATTCTAGTTTGTACTGCTCACATCACTCCAGAGGGTTCTAGGTTATATAAGTTATGCATCATCGTATACAGTTGTACTACTCAGCATGGTGTTCTAGGTTAGACGTCACACCCCAGTGTATGAGGTTCTAGGTTATACATCGCTGCTTGGGATTCTAGTTTGTACCGCTCACATCACTCTAGAGGGTTGTAGGTTATATAAGTTATGCATCATCGTATACAGTTGTACTACTCAGCATGGTGTTCTAGGTTAGACGTCACACCCCAGTGTATGAGGTTCTAGGTTATACATCGCTGCATGGGATTCTAGTTTGTACTTCTCACGTCACTTCAGAGGGTTCTAGGTCATACAAGTTATTCATCATGGTATTAGGATGTACTACCCCGTACAGAGTACCACTGTAGGTTATGTGTCACACATAAGTGTATAAGGTTCTAGATTATACATCACACGTCACTGCAGATGATTCTAGTGTATAGGCGGCCGGGGGGAGGGGGGGGGGCGTTGAGGCGGCCGGCTCTCCCAGAGTCCTGACTGGTTAGGGAGAGCTGAGGGAGTGCGGCATTTATCATTGTGTATCGCTCCATCACAAGACAGATTTGCCGTCAGGACTCTGGGAAAGCTGTGTGTCGGCCTCCGTTAGATGTAACGCTGGCCAATCAGAAGCCGATAGAAGTAAGAAATATAACCCCAGGGGGCGACTCCATGACTTGTACAGCTCTCCCAAGTTTTACTATGCGTCGCCTGTGGTTCTGCGTCTGTGTGCCACCAGCAGAGGTGCGGCGTGTATATGCTGTGTATGTGACATCCTCCGCAGCATCCAGCCTTTACTTTATTACTCGCACCCATCTTTCTGCAGACCCCGAGTGGCATATAAATCTGTATTTGTAAACTTCACCTTCCTTTGTCTTCTGTCAGTTTTCACTGTAGTTTGGCATTCTATTCCATAACCAGGAAGCTGAGACGTGTTTGCAGAGCTGCTGCGTGAGCGTGGCATGATGTGACTCCTCTGTAGTGACTCTAACCCCTCTCTCCCCAGACGGCCCTCCTAGACATCGTGCGGAGGGACTCGTTCGCTGCCCCAGAGAAGGACGTTTTTCAGTCACTCATGCGCTGGTGCCGACACAATGCAAAGGAGAACCACTCCGAGATCATGGCCGCCGTGCGCCTCCCACTGATGAGCCTCACCGAGCTGCTGAACGTGGTGCGACCGTCCGCGCTGCTCACCCCGGACTCCATCCTGGATGCCATTAAAGTGCGATCGGAGAGCCGTGACATGGACCTCAACTACCGCGGGATGCTGAGTAAGAGCCGGACCCTCCATCACTTCATGGGGGGAGATCCACCTGCCTTGTACTGAGCTAGATTGTATCCTACACTCCAGTTACCCCCAGAGCTGCAGTCTTTATTCTTACACACCAGTTGCCTCCGCAGCTGCAGCCTTTACCCTTACAGTTGCCTCCAGAGCTGCAGCCTTTACTCTTACAGTTGCCTCCGGAGCTGCGGCCTTTACCCTTACAGTTGCCTCCGGAGCTGCGGCCTTTACCCTTACAGTTGCCTCCGGAGCTGCGGCCTTTACCCTTACAGTTGACTCCGGAGCTGCGGCCTTTACTCTTACAGTTGCCTCCGGAGCTGCGGCCTTTACTCTTACAGTTGCCTCCGGAGCTGCGGCCTTTACTCTTACAGTTGCCTCCGGAGCTGCGGCCTTTACTCTTACAGTTGCCTCCGGAGCTGCGGCCTTTACTCTTACAGTTGCCTCCGGAGCTGCGGCCTTTACTCTTACAGTTGCCTCCGGAGCTGCGGCCTTTACTCTTACAGTTGCCTCCGGAGCTGCGGCCTTTACTCTTACAGTTGCCTCCGGAGCTGCGGCCTTTACTCTTACAGTTGCCTCCGGAGCTGCGGCCTTTACTCTTACAGTTGCCTCCGGAGCTGCGGCCTTTACCCTTACAGTTGCCTCCGGAGCTGCGGCTTTTACCCTTGCAGTTGCCTCCGGAGCTGCGGCCTTTACCCTTGCAGTTGCCTCCGGAGCTGCGGCCTTTACCCTTGCAGTTGCCTCCGCAGCTTCGGCCTTTACCCTTGCAGTTGCCTCCGCAGCTGCGGCCTTTACCCTTGCAGTTGCCTCCGCAGCTGCGGCCTTTACCCTTGCAGTTGCCTCCGCAGCTGCGGCCTTTACCCTTGCAGTTGCCTCCGCAGCTGCGGCCTTTACCCTTGCAGTTGCCTCCGCAGCTGCGGCCTTTACCCTTGCAGTTGCCTCCGCAGCTGCGGCCTTTACCCTTGCACTGCAGTCACATCCGGAGCTGCAGCCTTTACCCTTGCACTCCAGTCACATCCGGAGCTGCAGCCTTTACCCTTGCACTCCAGTCACATCCGGAGCTGCAGCCTTTACCCTTGCACTCCAGTCACATCCGGAGCTGCAGCCTTTACCCTTGCACTCCAGTCACATCCGGAGCTGCAGCCTTTACCCTTGCACTCCAGTCACATCCGGAGCTGCAGCCTTTACCCTTGCACTCCAGTCACATCCGGAGCTGCAGCCTTTACCCTTGCACTCCAGTCACATCCGGAGCTGCAGCCTTTACCCTTGCACTCCAGTCACATCCGGAGCTGCAGCCTTTACCCTTGCACTCCAGTCACATCCGGAGCTGCAGCCTTTACCCTTGCACTCCAGTCACATCCGGAGCTGCAGCCTTTACCCTTGCACTCCAGTCACATCCGGAGCTGCAGCGTTTGCTATTCTTCTTCTTCTTTCATACTGTACAATTTCTATAAATGCTACATCTCCCACAATGCACCGCAGCAGAACCAGCTCTGCATACTCTGGACTAGTGATGAACGCTAGAAGGGAGGCGCTGAGTGCAGCTCTGGATGTAACTGGAGTATGAGTAGGTTGTGAACAATGACCAGTGGCAGTGTATGTTGTGTCAGAACAGAGTGAGGGCGGCAGATGTACACTGCGTATAATCTATAGGGTCCTGATCGCCCTGCGGGGGGCAGTGTAGCCAGCATTATAACTTGGTTTGTCCTGCTCCCTACAGTCCCAGAGGAGAACATCGCCACTATGAAGTACGGGGCGCAGGTGGTGAAGGGGGAGCTGAAGTCGGCCCTGTTGGACGGCGACACTCAGAACTACGACCTGGATCACGGCTTTTCTAGGCACCCTATAGAGGACGACTGCCGCTCGGGTTTGCAGGTGAAGCTGGGGCAGCCGTCCATCATCAACCACATCCGCCTCCTTCTCTGGGACCGGGACAGCCGGTATGTCCATTGAGGGTGCCCAGCCGTGCCCGCTTACATGGGTCACCTGTAGTTTGTGGTCAGACGGACATGCCCTCTGAATATTAATACGTTTGCTGCCCCCCAGGTCCTATTCTTACTACATCGAAGTCTCCATGGATGAGCTGGACTGGATCCGAGTCATCGATCACTCGCAGTTCTTCTGTCGGTCCTGGCAGAAGCTCTATTTCCCGGCCCGGGTGTGCAGGTATGTCCAACAATCTGGTGCCCCTCCATCCCTGTAAAGGGGAGCTCCACCATGTACCAGTATGCATATAAACACTGTACGGAGTCACCTGCATTATACTCCAGAGCTGCGCTCACTGTTCTGTTGGTGTGGTCACTGCTTACAAAAACAGAAGAGTGAGTGCAGCTCTGGAGTATAACGCAGGATGTGACTCCCGCCAGGACGCAGGGTGCTGCGGAGTGTCCCACATATGAATGTCTCTGGCCCTCGAGGCGATGGTCACGTGGGGCTGCCTTGCTGAGGGTTTTCCGTGCGGATCGTCTGCGCATAAAGCCTGCAGCATTTACAGCGGCGGCACAATCTCGTATACGCGCTGCGGAAAAAAACACCCAAAATCTGCGCTGAAATTGACACGCGGGCGGAATGTAAATCCACGTGTCGATGAGCTGCAGCAGACGTGTAGTTCAGGTTCCACTTCATCAAATGAGCCGTGAAATCTGCATCAAAATACACAACAGAAGGGGCAGAGATTGTGCTGAGGAGATCTACAGCAAATCTGCGCCGTGTGAACATTCATCCAACCATCTGCGGTTGGGCTATGTATTCTCAGCCCCTAGGGGGCGTTATTGGGGGGCATTCTCAGGTATGGGATTGGGGGGGGACAGTCTCTGGTATGGGATTTGTGGGGCAGTCAGGTATGGGATGGGGGGGGCATTCTCAGGTGTGGGATTGGGGGGAGCAGTTTTAATTATGGGATTGAGGGGGGCAGTCTCAGCTATGGGATTGGGGGGAGCAGTCTCAGGTGTGGGATTGGGGGGAGCAGTTTTATTTATGGTATTGGGGGAGCAGTCTCAGGTATGGGATTAGGGGGGGCATTCTCAGGTGTGGGATTGGGGGGGCATTCTCAGGTGTAGGATTGGGGGGAGCAGTCTCGGGTGTGGGATGGGGGGCGGTCTCGGGTGTGGGATGGGGGGCGGTCTCGGGTGTGGGATGGGGGGCGGTCTCGGGTGTGGGATGGGGGGCGGTCTCGGGTGTGGGATGGCGGGCGGTCTCGGGTGTGGGATGGCGGGCGGTCTCGGGTGTGGGAAGGGGGGCGGTCTCTGGTGTGGGAAGGGGGCGAGGGGCAGTCTCTGGTGTGGGATTGGGGCGAGGGGCAGTCTCTGGTGTGGGATTGGGGCGAGGGGCAGTCTCTGGTGTGGGATTGGGGCGAGGGGCAGTCTCTGGTGTGGGATTGGGGCGAGGGGCAGTCTCTGGTGTGGGATTGGGGCGAGGGGAAGTCTCTGGTGTGGGATTGGGGCGAGGGGCAGTCTCTGGTGTGGGATTGGGGCGAGGGGCAGTCTCTGGTGTGGGATTGGGGCGAGGGGCAGTCTCTGGTGTGGGATTGGGATTAGGGGGGCAGTCTCGGGTATGTGAGGCGGGGGGGATCTGGAGGGATTTCCGATTTTTCTCTGCCCAGTATTTGCTGATAGTATTGCTAGATGGTTCCGCCTCTTCATGCCGCTCGGCATCTCTGCTGTGTTTTGCCCCCTTCTTCGTCCCGTATTTGCCCTCTCGCCGTCCTGTTCTGGCTGCAGGAGATATTAATCGCATCTGTTGTTTGCACTTGTTACATAATGTGATTATCGCACACGCCGGCCGCACGCTTCTTTAGAATAAGCTTCTTGTACTGTGAACGGTCGCCACTAATTGGGATGGAGCAGCTAATAATGCAGCTGTAGTGTACAGAGCGGCCACTTGGTGGCAGCGTTGCGCCGGTTGTCGGGTGCTCAGCGAAAACAAAGTGAAGTCACCGACTGTTGTTTTTGTCTCGGGTTTGATAGATAAAGGCCTCAAGTAGAACAAGGGCGGTCACACAACGCTGATCTCCGTCAGCCTGGAACGTCTCCATTTCATCTCTGTTTGCAGCGTGTGACTTAAAGGGGCAAAACCTGCGGCTTATAACAGTGCTGGAACGTAATAAGAGAAGCAGGTGGTGCACAATGTGTTGTACCTAAGTATGTAGCCATGGATGTAGCTGTACGGGACGGCGGGAGGGGATGTGTGCGCTGCATGTTGTGCACATAGAAAAAAGCAACACCAGCCCTCTATCTTGTCGAGGTCAAAGTTGATCCTCTGTGAGATAAATACATCTGTAGCTCAATTCTCTTTCCTCTCCTAGAGTCCAGACTATTACATATCCTCAACAGATCCTGCGCTACATCCTGTATTATACTCCAGAGCTGTACTCACTATTCTGCTGGTGGGGTCACTGTGTACATACATTACTTATCCTGTACTGATCCTGAGTTACATCCTGTATTATACTCCAGAGCTGCACTCACTATTCTGCTGGTGGAGTCACTGTGTACATACATTACTTATCCTGTACTAATCCTGAGTTACATCCTGTATTATACCCCAGAGCTGCACTCACTATTCTGCTGGTGGAGTCACTGTGTACATACATTACTTATCCTGTACTAATCCTGAGTTACATCCTGTATTATACCCCAGAGCTGCACTCACTATTCTGCTGGTGGAGTCACTGTGTACATACATTACTTATCCTGTACTGATCCTGAGTTACATCCTGTATTATACTCCAGAGCTGCACTCACTATTCTGCTGGTGGAGTCACTGTGTACATACATTACTTATCCTGTACTGATCCCGAGTTACATCCTGTATTATACTCCAGAGCTGCACTCACTATTCTGGTGGTGGAGTCACTGTGTACATACATTACTTATTCTGTACTGATCCTGAGTTACATCCTGTATTATACTCCAGAGCTGCACTCACTATTCTTCCCAGAGCTGCCTCCCTCCCTTCTGCACTGAATGACTCTGAACCAAAGTTGAAATGTAATAACTTTACTGAGTGTTATACTCCAGTTACACCCGAAGCTGCAGTCACCATTCTGATGACTTGTAGTTTGTGCTCGGGCCAGACCCCCCATCTGTTGGCTCTCTGCTGCAGCCTGCGTTATACACCGGTCACACACTGTGCTGTTTCTATGATCTAGATGGCTTCCTTTTAGTACATGGGCTGAATAATTATCCTCCAGTCACACCCCAAGCTGCATCCATAATTCCAATGGCTTCCTACTCGCAGTGGTTCTGCTTCCTCGCTCCTGGCTTAAGAGCTCCTTCACTGCGGCACAGGAGGTTTTTTGGTCCGTGAATACGCTGCCTCGGTTTTTGGCGCTGATCTGCAGTCGGATTCGCCCTGTCGGTGGGCAAAACCCGCGTTCAGTATTCCAACGCGAAAACCTGCGTTCCTGCGCCAAGGAGTGACATGGCCGTCCTAGACGCGGAAACACGATATTCTGAATGCGGGTTTCGCCTATTAACAGCGCAAAAGCTGCGTGTAGATCCGCGCCAAATACCGTGGCTGAAAGACGTGGATTTTGCCGCGTTTTTCTGAAGTGGAATTTACAGCGGCGATTCCTCCGTGTGAACACAGCCTTCGTGTTTGAATTAAAGCATATATTCTACTCTAGTCACCTCCAGAGCTGCATCTATACTACTGACAATGCCCTCTGGCTGTGGGATTTCACACCTCGCTGCCGCTTCAGCATCTCTGCGGATTCCGCTCCGCTTGCGCAGTAAGACCTGTGGTGTTATAAATGGGGTGTAAGCTGTGTCACATGCTTCATCTCCAACAATGCAGGGCAGCAGGGATCGTGTCCAACTGCAGCCATGGACTCCAGTCACATCTAGAGCTGCAGTCACATTTCTGCTGTCTGTTACTATGTGGCAGTGTGCGTCTGACAAGCATACTGGGGTCCCAGATTCCACTACGTCTTGCTGCAGTGCATTGTGGGAGATGTAGCAATCTGCGATTTCATATGAAACCTGCAGCTTTGGGTGTGACTGGAGTATAAGACAAGCTTGTCATCCCGAGTAGAGGGAATCTTTCGCTGCGGAGGACCGTAGTACGATCGTGTTTTTCAGCCTCGTGTTTTTTGATCCTTCTCCTTTAAATCATCCCGATTGCCGCGAGCGCTTAGTATTGCGTATACGGCGCCCCCGCCCGCGCTCCTGTCTGAAGCGTGCGGTCAGTCAAACCCCGGTGGTCCGGCATTGTGTGGCTTCCCCTAATTGTCTGGTAATTGCTTTTCCTCCGTGTCTCCCCCCTCCGCTGCGCCGGATTCCTTACTAATCCCCCTGACCCGGAGGTGAGCGGCCGCCGCGCACATAAGCCGCTTTCCCCTCGCCTTCTCTATGAAAGTATTAACCAGAGACTGCGGAGCCGCTTATCCCGGAGTCTGAGTGATTAGCGATTACAGCGGCGCAGCGGAATACACTTGCTGTCATCCCATGCAGCCGCACACTTGGCGAATGGCGAATTACGGACATTATCGCTTGGGGATCGTTCGCATGTAGTGGATTTGATAACCATTTTCCGCAGTGGGAAATTAGCGCTAAATTCACACCAGGCTTCAGTCCTTCAGCTAAAAGCGTGAAATCAATGTGAATCCTCATGGAAAACCGCGCCGAAATCAGCTCGCGAGTTTTGACGGGGATCAGCAGCACGGGATATGTCGCGGTTTTGGTACTGATTCGCACCACAATCCACTCTGTGGGAACGTACCCCTACGGCTACACTCACAGGGGCGAATCTCGCGCAATTGTTTTGTGTTACGAGTTTCTTCGTGTCCCCTGGAACGCATCGGCCATTGTCTTCAGTAGGACCGTCAAACGAATCGCGCGCCGCGTCATGTGATGCTTCCCATTGGAAATAATAGGAAACATTCGCTGATGCTGGTGAAACGAGCGCCGGGGGGTCGGATCAGCTGAGAAGTGATGTGAAGTGTTTTTTCGTGAGAAGCTGCTCGCGGCCGCGGGTGAAACGTGCGCTGACAAGCTTCGTATGGCGCTCGCCGGCGTGCAGGAAGCCTCGGGGGACTTCAGCCAGCAGAATTCAGCGCGGCGGTTTCATGTGAATCCCGCCTCTGAACACCTTGTCAGAATCCACGTCTTTTTCTCGCACGGATTTTGGCGCGGATCCGCTCATGGATTCGGCCCTCTCAGATGCCCTCTGCATCAAAATGTGTTTTTTTGTTTGTTTTTTTAACTATTAAAGACATGAATCCCCTTTTGACCGTTTAGGGGTTAAATCTCTGGGGGTCCGACTCCTGGGATCTCGAACACGAAGGACCCCGAGTACCCCATTTGAGTGGCGCAGCAGTGCGCGGGCGTGACCACGGCTGAAGTAGATGTCCGCGCTCATTGCTCTCCTCCGTCCCATACACTTCGCTGCCGCTCACATGGGGTCCTCGGGGGTCCGTCGTCAGACCCCCTGCAGTCGCAGCGAGCCTCGGTCATGTGATCAGACTGAAGGCAGAACGGGTCTTGTTGTCCTTCTGAGGTAAAATGAAAGCTGTGCTGTGATTGGTTGCTAGGGGCAACCAGGACCGTCCTCACAGGGTGGGTAGGTCAGGCCCAGTGTTTTTAATGGGGGGCCCCATTTTTCCGGGCCTTTGTTTCGGGGCCGTTTTCTGGGGTACGTATGGCCTCTAGTGGGTCCTCTCTGCCGCCCCTCCGGTTTGTAGCCCTGCTGTTTCCAAGTGCCCACTGCCATTTTCTAACTACATAATGCGCATTGTGCACTGCTCGGTGATTGGCCAGCGCTGATCACGTGAGCAGCTCTGGCCAATCAGAGAGCGGGTATAATGCATTATGGATGATCAGGTGGTATAAAGATCACATCGGCCATATTGGATGTTCAAAAACGGGGCCTAGACCCGGTGGGGCGGCGTGTGAGAAGGGTGGCTTCAGGTAATCCACCCCTCCAGGCCCGGGACAGCACGTCGCTGTAACTATCCATGATCGGTCATCGATGGTTGATGAGCGGCGTCTGCTGCCTGCTGTCCCTGCTGATCAGCTGTTCACCAGGCCCGTTGTCGGTGTAGATGAAGCCAGAAGCGGACCGCTCCGTCCATGGGGCCCGCATGGAAGGACTAGGAATTATTAGGAAATTATAGTACCAGAGTTTGTGGTGGCGCTATGCACCACACAGCTTCGCTACATGCGTGTCACACACAGCTGTGCTTCATGCCATGCACATGTTACAAACTCGGCTCTGCTACATGACATACATCCATGCTGACTATACACATTACATGGACAGCACATTACACAAACAGCCACTCGCAGCTCTACTACATCCATCCTGATTCCCACACATGACACACACAGCTCTTGGATACAGTGATGAGCCCCTGGTCATGTGATCCCTGACTCCACCCACACAGTTGATCACATGATGGTGACATCATCACAGGTCCTGTACTTTCTGTCAGCTTATCCAGTATACAGTACTACCAAACTCCAGAATGGCTCCTCCCACAACAGTGATATCACCACAGGTCTTTAAGCCCGCCAGATCTCTGTGGTGACGGTAGGTCAGTGTCTCCTGTCAGACCCGCTGAGTTGTGTCTGATGTAACAGCTTAATTGTATTCTCAGTGTGTTAGGAGCTACGATGGCGCCGGGGGGCGGGGCTATGATGTCGCCAGGGAGACGAGCTATGAGACTCACTCACATACAAACAGACAAGTGGTCGTTAGTAGTTTGACTAGTAATTATTAGGAAGTTATAGTACAAGTGTGTCTGGCGGTGCCACACAGCTCTGCTACATGGTACATCCATTATGATCCCCACACATCTCACACAGCTGTGCTACATCCTGGTTCACACACATCACACACAGAGCTCTACTACATCCCTCCTGATCACACACACAGCACTTGACAAGCACCGCTCTGATACATCCTGATTCACACACAGCTGTGCTACATGGTACATCTTTTATGATCCCCACATATTTCACACACAGCTCTATTAAATCCATTCTGACCCCATACATTACACACAGCTCTGCTACATCCTGCTTCACACGCACACAGCACTACTCCATCCATCCTGATTCATGCACATGACACACAGAGTATTCTACATCCATCCTGATTTCCACACATTACCAGACTCTTGGATACACTGATCAGCCCCTGGTCATAGGATGGGATGGAGCAGCAGAATTGTGAGTGCAGCTCTGGGTGTCATTGGAGAAAGAGATGGGATGGAGCAGCAGAATTGTGAATGCAGCTCTGGGTGTGAGTGGAGAATGAGATGGGATGAAGCAGAAGAATTGTGAGTGGACAATAGGATTGGATTGAGCATCGGTATTGTGAGTGCAGCTCTGGGTGTGAGTGGAGAAAGAGATGGGATGGAGAACCAGGATTGTGAGTGCAGCTCTGGATGTGAGTGGAGAATAATATGGGATGGAGCATCAGAATTGTGAGTGCAGCTCTGGATGTGAGTGGAGAAAGATGGGATGGAGCGCCAGGATTGTGAGTGCAGCTCTGGATGTGAGTGGAGAAAGAGATGGGATGGAGGGGCAGGATTGTGAGTGCAGCTCTGGATGTGAGTGGAGAATAAGATGGGATGGAGCATCAGGATTGTGAGTGCAGCTCTGGATGTGAGTGGAGAAAGAGATGGGATAGAGCGGCAGGATTGTGAGTGCAGCTCTGGATGTGAGTGGAGAAAGAGATGGGATGGAGCGGCAGGATTGTGAGTGCAGCTCTGGATGTGAGTGGAGTCTAAGACAATGTAAATGAATCAGTCATATTAAAAATAGGCAGCATTGTGTAACATGTAGACTGGACGTACATGGAGCCGTGAACGGCGGAGTTGTACTTTGAGGGGGTCATTACGTAGGCGTCCGCCGCGCTCCGCGTCCTCATCACAGCGCGGACGCTTCTCTTCTTTCTCCCTGGGACGTCGTCTTTCTTGTGGAGATATCGGATGAGCCGCCATCATTTGGTCTAATACATTGGTTGGGGCCTTTAGTGGAGTGGCATCGCTGCGCCCGTCCTCGCGGCCGCGGTACGCACGGTGCCGGGGATGACGCGCCTCGATCTGCGGGACTTGGAGACGGTTCAAATTAAAGAAAAAGGATTAAAAAAGCAGCATAAGATGATGGAGCGCGGCGGTCGGCACGATAACGGGCGCTCACGCCAAATACATCCTCCCACCCTGTTTACACCATAGTTCGTGTTAGCGGAGGATCTGACGGACTGCAGCGCAGAGTCTGCCACCACTATGTATTGTAGTAGTCTTACCTATTGCTCCCTGTTATCAGCCATTTCATACAGCAGAGAAGCTGACCGTAACCCTGACCGCCATCTTCTAGTGCGTTAACATTCGTCCTTTGTGTTGCCAGCAGCAATGATCCAGTGCGCCCACACAGTTACCGCCATATTGTAATGTACAGATAATGCAGTAGATGTGACCTGCAGTCCCATGTAACACCACAGATAATGCAGTAGATGTGACCCGCAGTCCTATGTAACACCACAGATAATGCAGTAGATGTGACCTGCAGTCCCATGTAACACCACAGATAATGCAGTAGATGTGACCCGCAGTCCTATGTAATACCACAGATAAGTTAGTAGATGTGACTCGCATTCCCATGTAACACCACAGATAATGCAGTAGATGTGACCTGCTGTCCTATGTAACCCCACATATAATGCAGTAGATGTGACCCGCAGTCCCATGTAACCCCACAGATAATGCAGTAGATGTGACCCGCAGTCCCATGTAACACCACAGATAATGCAGTAGATGTGACCTGCAGTCCCATGTAACGCCACAGATAATGTAGTAGATGTGACCCGCAGTCCTATGTAACCCCACATATAATGCAGTAATGTGACTCGCAGTCCCATGTAACACCACAGATAATGTAGTAGATGTGACCCGCAGTCCTATGTAACACCACAGATAATGTAGTAGATGTGACCCGCAGTCCTATGTAACACCACAGATAATGCAGTAGATGTGACCCGCAGTCCCATGTAACACCACAGACAATGCAGTAGGTGTGACCCGCAGTCCCATGTAACACCACAGATAATGCAGTAGATGTGACCTGCAGTCCCATGTAACACCACAGGTAATGCAGTAGATGTGACCTGCAGTCCCATGTAACACCACAGATAATGCAGTAGATGTGACCTGCAGTCCCATGTAACACCACAGATAATGCAGTAGATGTGACCCGCAGTCCTATGTAACACCACAGATAATGTAGTAGATGTGACCCGCAGTCCCATGTAACACCACAGATAATGTAGTAGATATGACCCGGAGTCCTATGTAACACCACAGATAATGTAATTGATTTGACCGGCAGTCCTATGTAACCCCACATATAATGCAGTATATGTGACCCGCAGTCCCATGTAACACCACAGATAATGTAGTAGATGTGACCTGCAGTCCCATGTAACCCCACCGATCAGACTTTCCCTCCCACCTCCCCCAGGTTGCGATCTGCCCCCCGATGCTGCTGAGCTGCCCCCCGCTCCTGGTATCGCTCCGCTCCTCGTTATCAGGTGGTTGATGAGAGACGGCTCTTTAATTACCTGCGGCGCTGGAGATATTTTTCTAATTAACCGCCTGCGATACGTGAAGGAAGCGAGCCGCTCGCAGTATTTAATTATGCAAAACCCCAACGCTCTCCGCATCCACCGCGTACGGCCCTCGGTGATTGAACCACCGCCAGGCGGCCGCGGCGTTTGCCAGCCGGGATTGTGGGAACTGCTACTAGGATTCAGAAGCTGTCAATGTGTCTTATACTCCAGTCACATCCAGAGCTGCATTTAAAAGTATGCTGCCTTCACGTTGGCTCTCAGCCTGGTGCATGGGAAAGCTTTGTCTGTCCGGCATTGTGGGAGATGTAATGTATGTGATTGGCCCTGTACACGGGTTACATATTGCCTGCAGCTCCCAAAGTGGGTTGCGCCCCCTACATGTCGGATGACGTTAGGAAATGGTGCGTGTTATAGAGTTGTCTGACGGCCTCTCTGGGGGTCCGGTTAGTGGTTCAGGGGATATTACAGGATTTCGCCCACCAAGGGTGTTTGAAACTTAGGATACGTTGTCGCGGTCGCCGTGCGCTGCAGGTACTGACCAGTAGGTGGCAGTGTGTGACCACAGCAGAGGCGCAGCTCCTGTCACTCCGGCCACCATCTGTGTGACAAGATCTGAAACACGCTTCTTACTTGCTGCAGGTAAGCGGTGAATCCGGTCCGCTCCAGCCTCTCTACAGACCGCTCTGACGTCCTCCAGGCCCAACATCTACAAGCCCCTCTTGTAGTTCTCTTGGCCCCTCCCTGCAGACCCATTTTGCCATTGTTTTGGCCCCTCTCTGTACAGTCTTGTTCTCCTCTGGGTCCCTTTCTGCAGGTCCCTCTGCGCGCGCCCCTCTTGTCGGCCTCCGGGCCCTTCTCTGCGCGCCCCTCTTGTCGGCCTCCGGGCCCTTCTCTGCGCGCCCCTCTTGTCGGCCTCCGGGCCCTTCTCTGCGCGCCCCCCTCTTGTCGGCCTCCGGGCCCTTCTCTGCGCGCCCCTCTCTTGTCGGCCTCCGGGCCCTTCTCTGCGCTCCCCTCTTGTCGGCCCCCGGGCCCTTCTCTGCGCTCCCCTCTCTTGTCGGCCTCCGGGCCCTTCTCTGCGCTCCCCTCTCTTGTCGGCCTCCGGGTCCTTCTCTGCGCGCCCCCCTCTTGTCGGCCTCCGGGCCCTTCTCTGCGCGCCCCTCTTGTCGGCCTCCGGGCCCTTCTCTGCGCTCCCCTCTCTTGTCGGCCTCCGGGCCCTTCTCTGCGCGCCCCTCTCTTGTCGGCCTCCGGGCCCTTCTCTGCGCTCCCCTCTTGTCGGCCCCCGGGCCCTTCTCTGCGCTCCCCTCTCTTGTCGGCCTCCGGGCCCTTCTCTGCGCTCCCCTCTTGTCGGCCCCCGGGCCCTTCTCTGCGCGCCCCTCTCTTGTCGGCCTCCGGGCCCTTCTCTGCGCGCCCCTCTCTTGTCGGCCTCCGGGCCCTTCTCTGCGCTCCCCTCTCTTGTCGGCCTCCGGGCCCTTCTCTGCGCGCCCCTCTCTTGTCGGCCTCCGGGCCCTTCTCTGCGCGCCCCTCTCTTGTCGGCCTCCGGGCCCTTCTCTGCGCGCCCCTCTTGTCGGCCTCCGGGCCCTTCTCTGCGCGCCCCTCTCTTGTCGGCCTCCGGGCCCTTCTCTGCGCTCCCCTCTCTTGTCGGCCTCCGGGCCCTTCTCTGTGCGCCCCTCTTGTCGGCCTCCGGGCCCTTCTCTGCGCTCCCCTCTTGTCGGCCTCCGGGCCCTTCTCTGCGCTCCCCTCTTGTCGGCCTCCGGGCCCTTCTCTGCGCGCCCCTCTCTTGTCGGCCTCCGGGCCCTTCTCTGCGCGCCCCCCTCCTGTCGGCCTCCGGGCCCTTCTCTGCGCGCCCCCCCTCCTGTCGGCCTCCGGGCCCTTCTCTGCGCGCCCCTTCTTTTGTCGGCCTCCGGGCCCTTCTCTGCGCGCCCCCCTCTTGTCGGCCTCCGGGCCCTTCTCTGCGCGCCCCTCTTGTCGGCCTCCGGGCCCTTCTCTGCGCGCTCCTCTTGTCGGCCTCCGGGCCCTTCTCTGCGCGCTCCTCTTGTCGGCCTCCGGGCCCTTCTCTGCGCTCCCCTCTCTTGTCGGCCCCCGGGCCCTTCTCTGCGCTCCCCTCTCTTGTCGGCCTCCGGGCCCTTCTCTGCGCTCCCCTCTCTTGTCGGCCTCCGGGCCCTTCTCTGCGCGCCCCTCTCTTGTCGGCCTCCGGGCCCTTCTCTGCGCTCCCCTCTCTTGTCGGCCTCCGGGCCCTTCTCTGCGCGCCCCTCTTGTCGGCCTCCGGGCCCTTCTCTGCGCGCCCCTCTCTTGTCGGCCTCCGGGCCCTTCTCTGCGCTCCCCTCTCTTGTCGGCCTCCGGGCCCTTCTCTGCGCGCCCCTCTTGTCGGCCTCCGGGCCCTTCTCTGCGCTCCCCTCTTGTCGGCCTCCGGGCCCTTCTCTGCGCTCCCCTCTTGTCGGCCTCCGGGCCCTTCTCTGCGCGCCCCTCTCTTGTCGGCCTCCGGGCCCTTCTCTGCGCGCCCCCCTCCTGTCGGCCTCCGGGCCCTTCTCTGCGCGCCCCCCCTCCTGTCGGCCTCCGGGCCCTTCTCTGCGCGCCCCTTCTTTTGTCGGCCTCCGGGCCCTTCTCTGCGCGCCCCCCTCCTGTCGGCCTCCGGGCCCTTCTCTGCGCGCCCCTCTTGTCGGCCTCCGGGCCCTTCTCTGCGCGCTCCTCTTGTCGGCCTCCGGGCCCTTCTCTGCGCGCTCCTCTTGTCGGCCTCCGGGCCCTTCTCTGCGCTCCCCTCTCTTGTCGGCCTCCGGGCCCTTCTCTGCGCGCCCCTCTCTTGTCGGCCTCCGGGCCCTTCTCTGCGCGCCCCTCTCTTGTCGGCCTCCGGGCCCTTCTCTGCGCGCCCCTCTCTTGTCGGCCTCCGGGCCCCTCTTTGCGCGCCCCTTGGGGGCCTGAGATGTATACTCACAATGGTGTCTGACACCAAGGGAGTGCCAACGTCCGCAGAGGGGCAAGGGGGGAGGCACACGGCACTTCTCTGACAGGCTGCAGGTTGCTTTGTCCTTCGGGTCTCTGGCACTCCCTGCAGCTCCTGCTGTTAGTTTGGAGACTCTGCACTTGGCCATCAGTGCTGACAGACTTGGGTCGTGGGGGCATCATCGCTCCCCAAAGAGAGCACCCAGAAGGGGTGTGAGAAGACACCTGAGAGGTGAGCGGGGAGACCTGTAAGGCCATCCATGCTCCTCTGGGTAATTTATGCAAATAAGGAAGCTGGAGCACTACCTCTGCAGCGCCACCTATTGGATGGCAGCATTCCTGCAAATCAATGTCCGACTGATTAGTCTGTAAAACAGTGATTGGGAATTGAACACCGGCCAGAACTCATACACAGACAGCTGTTTCGGGGTGTTCGCCCCTCATCAGTGCCACGCAGGTGTCACATAGTCGGCTGCGTTTACCTGACTGCAGAATTATCCGTGAGCGCTCGCAGGAAACACTCAGCGATGTATCAGGCAAGGGAAGCCGGCGGGTTTTCATGGTTGAGCAGAGTGTAGTCGGCGCATCGGCAGTAAGTGATGTATTACTCCACAGTGCGCTAACAAAACCTGCCCTGACGGCTGCAATAACCGGCTCCATATCATCGCCTCGCAGCACAAACAGCAGCGCAAAAAACCCGACAACTACTAAAAAACAAACCCGCTCCGCCGTCACGCCGGGCGAGGAAACTCGTTGACTCTTCAATTGTGCGAAAATGACGGCAAATCTCTGGCTTCCCTCCACGCTGGAGCTAATCTACCTCAACCTGCAGGACGGCTCCGGGCGCCGAGATAGCGGGAGGCAATGAGCTGCGAGGCAGCGGCGGCGGTTTTATTACACCAATTACTCCGCAGTCAGTCATTTTAGGAATCATTAGACTCTTCATGGAAGAAAACAGTCCTGATGCGGTGATGCCCCGGCACAGCGCCGCCGTAATCCGGGAGATCCACTCCGACGGCTGGATGACATTAGTAGTGGATGTCTTATGTACTGACATCCAGTCGGAGCTCAGTGCTGCCCCCCAGGGGTTGGCGGTGTCATGGTGAATGGGACGCACCGATGACGGCTGCCCCTTCTCTGTGAGTGCGGTGGAGGGGGATGTACTGACAACTGGTCGGAGCTCAGTGCTGCCCCCCCAGGGGTTGGCGATGTCCTGGTGAATGGGACGCTGCCTCTTTGTGAGTGCGGTGGAGGGGGGATCGTTGCGGTGACATTTTGGGATCTCTAAGGCATCTCCAGGTTCACAGCCGTTACATCCCGGGAGGCTCTGGCGGGGCGCACCCTCAGACCTTACTGTGGGGGTCCTCATACACGGCCCAATCTCTTCCAGATTTCTTTACATGAGCCAAGACTCGCTGGTTGTTGGCCCTGACAAGCGGCGCCCCATGACCCGGCGGTGTGAAGGGCTTTAAGAAGGACCTGCTTCGTATCTTCTTTAGTTTGAGTTTACATTCTTTGTAGTGATGTTCACCTACACCAAGTCTTATAATGCATTGAGAGCTGCAGTTACTGTTCTACTCCAGTCACCTCCAAAGCTGCATTAATTATTCTTCTACTTTTATCCAGAGCTGTCTTACACTCCAGTCCATTCCAGAGTTGCATTCACTACTATATTCATCACATCCAGAAGTGCAATCCCTCTTCTTATACTCCAGTGACATCTAGAGCTGCATTCACTCTTATACTCCAGTGACATCTAGAGCTGCATTCACTCTTATACTCCAGTGACATCTAAAGCTGCATTCACTCTTATATTCCAGTGACATCTAGAGCTGCATTCACTCTTATACTCCAGTCATATCAAGAGCTGCATCCACTCTTATACTCCAGTCACATCTAGAGCTGCATTCACTCTTATACTCTAGTCACATCTAGAGCTGCATTCACTCTTCTTGCACTCCAGTCACATCTAGAGCTGCCTTCCCTCTTCTTGCACTCCAGTCACATCTAGAGCTGCCTTCCCTCTTCTTGCACTCCAGTCACATCTAGAGCTGCTTTCCCTCTTCTTGCACTCCAGTCACATCTAGAGCTGCCTTACCTCTTCTTGCACTCCAGTCACATCTAGAGCTGCCTTCCCTCTTCTTGCACTCCAGTCACATCTAGAGCTGCCTTCCCTCTTCTTGCACTCCAGTCACATCTAGAGCTGCCTTCTCTCTTCTTGCACTCCAGTCACATCTAGAGCTGCCTTCCCTCTTCTTGCACTCCAGTCACATCTAGAGCTGCCTTCCCTCTTATTCTCGAGTCACATCTAGAGCTGCCTTCCCTCTTATTCTCGAGTCACATCTAGAGCTGCCTTCCCTCTTATTCTCCAGTCACATCTAGAGCTGCCTTCCCTCTTATTCTCCAGTCACATCTAGAGCTGCCTTCCCTCTTCTATTCCAGTCACATCTAGAGCTGCCTTCCCTCTTCTTGCACTCCAGTCACATCGAGAGCTGCATTCACTCTTATTCTCCAATCACATCTAGAGCTGCATTCACTCTTCTTTTACTCCAGTCACATCTAGAGCAGTCTTTCCTAGTCTTGCACTCCAGTCCCTTCCAGAGCTGCAATCACTGCTATAACCTAGTCCCATCCAGAGCTGCATGTGTTTGAGTCCCATGCAGATCTGCATTTGCTCCTTCTTATACTTCATTCATATCCAGTGCTGCCTCTACTATTGCTGTACTCCAGTCCCCTCCACAGCTGCATTCACTATTCTACTCCAGGCCCCTCTAAAGCAAACTATGTATGTAGTCCTGAATGCATCAAAGCGTATACAGGACACCAGCAGGGGGCAGCAGTGAGGTATGAGGTCCTCAGGCCTGAGAGCTAACAGTGAACCAGCAGAATTGTCCTTGTAGTTCTGCATGTAATGTAGTTTGCGCAAGACACCAGCAGAGGGCAGCAGGATATCTGATCCTGGAGCCTGAGAGCGAACGGGAAACCAGCAGAACCTTGCACAGCCTGGAACCACCAGGGGGCAGCATTGAATCTACCAGGAAACTAGCAGAATTATTGATGCAGCTCTCGGTGTGAATAGAGTATAAGACCAATAAAGCCGAGTAGTGACATAATTCCTCAGCCGTCTTGAGCGCCGCAGATCTCGCACCGCGCTGCCCTCCGTTTCTGATAAGCACAGCGGTCACGGGCTCCCGTCCTGTAACATACGCCGAGTGTCACGTCTGCAGGCTCCTTCCGCTGTCACCACCGCCAGAGATACTGCCCTCCGTCCCCGGGAAAATGCTGCGCCAGCTGAAACCAATTAGATGAGTCAGGTGCCGGCCGCCACGGTGGCGTTATTAATGGCCCCCCGAACATGGCTGCAGAGTAGCCGCAGACACATTTAGTGCCGCCGCCACCTTGAAGGCTTCCAGCTTTGCAAGTTTTCATCATTAATTAGCGAGACGCTCTGCAGCCTCCGGCCCGCGGGGAGACGGCCAGCTCAGCAGAGATTCCTCATTAGCGGCCATGTTTGGCGCAGGTGGAGGACAATGCGATGTGTGACCCGGCCGTGGAGAGTACTAGTTAACCCCGGAGCTCCCGCAGGATGATGGACACACTAGAGCGCCCTCCGAGGAATCGCCAATGCGCTATCGTTCGCCAAAAAAAATCCTCGATGGCGGCCGCAGATCTGAGTGTGAACAAGGGCTGCGGACAGCGACGATTCTCTGGGGCGGACGAACGGCCGCATGAACAGTCAAGGGTGGGATCTAAAAGGGATCGGTGAAGCCGGGTAAACTAGCGCCAATTGGCACTCGTCTACCAGAGCAAATTGCTCCAGGGACCATAAGACGGCCGTCCGGGGACTGCAGCCCTTCGCCTCGAGGACTTAAGAAAACTTCCCATGGAAGATGAACCAGCACTATCTGCAGCGGGAGACGGCTGTGACTGCTAGAGCGGGGATCAGTGACCTCACCGATCCCACTGGTCATCCCTTACATGCTGCAATCAATGTTGATCACGGCATGAAAAGGGTTCACAGGGCTCTAGTACCCTGTTGTACTGCCTCTAGCTTGGATATAAGATGTGATACAGGCCAGCATGGAGGCTCTAGTACCCTGTTGTATCGCCTCTAGCTTGGATACAAGATGTGATACGGGTGGGCATGGAGGCTCTAGTACCCTGTTGTACCGCCTCTAGCTTGGATACAAGATGTGATACGGGCGGGCATGGAGGCTCTAGTACCCTGTTGTACCGCCTCTAGCTTGGATACAAGATGTGATACGGGCGGGCATGGAGGCTCTAGTACCCTGTTGTACCGCCTCTAGCTTGGGTACAAGATGTGATATATGCGGGCATGGAGGCTCTAGTACCCTGTTGTACCACCTCTAGCTTGGATACAAGATGTGATACTGGTGGGCATGGAGGTATACCGGTTCTGTATGGGATCCTGCACCGTGTCGCTCCACATTTGCTGTAACTGAGCCTCTAGATCTTATAAACCCTAGGCTGTTGAACTTGGTGTCCCAGATGGTCCCATGATGTTCTATCGGTGATATATCTGGTGACCGGGCAGCCATGGAAGTGTGACAATGTTGTGGGGGCTCCTGGGACCCCCTTGTGTGTGCGGCCGAGCATTATCCTGCTGGAAGCCGCCATGAGAGGAACACATGTGGCTGCAGGATGTCCTGAACATATCGCTGAGCGGTCATTGTCCCTCCTACTACTACTAGGGGGGACCAACTGTTGTATGTGATGACCCCCAGACCATCACACCAGCAGGGGGCAGTGTGCCGCTCCAAGGTAAAGGCAGGATGGAGGAGCTCACTCCGAAGCCTCCAGACACAAACACGTCTGTCGTCAGCGCCCAAACTACACCTGGGTCCACCGTAGCGTCCAGTTTCATCATTCACAACATCACTGCAGATAGAGGAGACGGTGGGGGTCAGAGGCCGTACATGGAATGGGGGCCATCAGACCAAATGTCCTTCAGCCAAGCGCCTGGAAATGGTTCCGACAGACACAGAAGTGTAACGATGGCGCCCCCTGTCTCTGGATAGCGGACAATTTAACAGTAGGAGCTACTGGTGCTTGTCGGACGATCAGACGCTCCTCTCTACTGGTGGTCTGTCGGTGGTCCTGAGCCCGGTCACCATGGGGGCCCCCATCCACTGGTCCCAACACCTCCTAACAGTCTGGTCAGACGCTCCTCTCTACTGGTGGTCTGTAGGGGGCGTCCTGAGCCGGTCACCTTGTGTGCCCTCACACATCCACTGGTCCCAACACTCCCTAACAGTCTGGTCAGATGCTCCTCTCTACTGGTGGTCTATAGGGGGCGTCCTGAGCCCGGTCACCTTGTGTGCCCTCACACATCCACTGGTCCCAACACTCCCTAACAGTCTGGTCAGACGCTCCTCTCTACTGGTGGTCTGTAGGGGGCGTCCTGAGCCCGGTCACCTTGTGTGCCCTCACACATCCACTGGTCCCAACACTCCCTAACAGTCTGGTCAGATGCTCCTCTCTACTGGTGGTCTGTAGGGGGCGTCCTGAGCCCAGTCACCTTGTGTGCCCTCACACATCCACTGGTCCCAACATCTCCTAACTGTCTGGTCAGAACGGCCGGTGGGGGACAATGTATCGATACGACCATCCAGCTTCTCACATCCCAATAATGCGCCCCCTCTGGTAACGGGGTGAAATCCCTTCTCTGTGTCGTAGAGGCGTCTTGTGGCCAACAAGCTCTACAAGTGGAAGACGAGGCCACTACCCACAAGGAGCCTCCGAGAGCCTCTTATAGGCCATTGGGGGAACCACTTCTAGGGCCTCAGGGGACAAGACCGTCCATCTAATCACCACAACTCATCATTTACAGATCTGCGCGATATACATAGGGGACTCCTGCCCTGACCTGTGGGATATACATGGGGGTCAGGCTCTGACCTGTGGGATATACATGGGGGTCAGGCTCTGACCTGTGGGATATACATGGGGGTCAGGCTCTGACCTGTGGGATATACATGGGGGGCTCCTGACCTGCGGGATATACATGGGGGACCCCTGCTCTGCCCTGCGAGATATACATGGGGGGGGTCCTGCCCTGACCTGCGGGATATACATGGGGGTCTCCTGCACTGACCTGTGGGATGTACATGGGGGGGCTTTCTTAAATACAACTTTTATGACCTTTTTAGGTTTATTGCATACTTTTTGTAGGGTGGGGGGGGTGGACACACAGTTGCATGCTTTATGGAGGTAGGGAAACACGCTCTTGTTTTGGGGGCACACACGTGTGGGGGTAGACAAACACGCCCTTGCCCATCGCCTCTTATACGTTAGTTGGATGTGTCGGAGTCAATGGATGTCGGACAAATGGCACTTTTCCCAATATTTTCGGATTTTTTTTCACTCTCCCCTCCATGTTCTTCTCAGTCCGTAACGATGACTCTGAGCCTGGAATGTTCCGGACGGCTCATGTTTATTACATAGCTCTGATGTGAGACTAATTAATACCGCTTCTCCCCGTGTACGAGGCGGCCAGATAGACAAGTCCATTAAATCCGGCTCTGGCTTTTCCGCTGGAGCTCTTGAACTATTGCAGTTATTTCTGCCGTTTCTAATAGAATCATTTACTGCTAAAACATGTTTTCAATAATTAATGGCGGAGTCAGAATGTTGAGTGATGGACATATCAGCGCGGCGCAGGGTGGCGAGGAAATAACCAGTATCAGCCGCAGCGATAAGTCCCAGACACAGACAATCCGTAACCGCTGCTTCATAGACTTCAACTTATTAAGACTCTAGTTACACTTTCATGCAGTGAACGAATCTTCAGTCGTCCAATGATATCGGCCGGGGGTCTTTAAAGGGAATGGGACGACCCTTAGGATATTTTCTGTATTGGGTTCTGTAATGTTGCAGACCTTCTCTTGCTGGTTTAAACGAGAGGCTGATATTTCTGGGGGTTGCAACGTTGTCTCAATTTGTACTTTTTTTAATGTCACTTGCAGTACCACTTTTTACCACTACTTGAAGCAATTTTACATAGATACTAGTGCAACAGCGCCCCCCCCCAGTCTTATTTTTAACATTTGAGTAGGATAAGGCATACTTTTATAAGAAATAGCCACCTCTCGTATTATATAATCCTCTGTATATTGAGAGATCTGACGTTATTAAGGTTACATTCTTTTACCGATATCGCCATGTGTGTTCGCTTACTTGAAGTAGCATTTTTCATTACTTGGGGCAGTTATTTTCCAAACACCAGGCCCATAGCATCCGCCCCCTCTATAGATGTTGTCCCATTCAGTCAAGAAGTGCGATCATTTGATTTTATAAATGAATTAAAACTTTTACATTTTTATGGAAGGAACGAAACTGCGTGAGTAGAAAATGTTATGATACTTAGAGGGATGACGCCCTGTTTTGTGAAAATCTGCATACTAGACCATACAATGTTATAAAATCAGGCGACTCATTTAAATTTGCGATTGGACATTATCGGTGTTTAGAGTGCTATTGCAGTTTTTAGCGACCTCTTTCACTTGCAGTACCACTTTTCACCACCAATTAGTACTATTATTTTCCATAGATACCAATGGAATAGCGCCCCCCCCCCCTCTATAATCTAGTCATCCTAACCTTTGAAATGCAAAGTATAATGAAGTATAAATGCCTAAACAGAGCAGATTCATCTTCTCAATCCATAAGTGAAGAGAAGTGTGCCTCTCCCCCCTCCTCCAAAGTATAATAATCACTTCCAGAGTGTCTCTTCCCCCTCCCCCAAAGTATAATGATCACACCGAAGTGTCTCTTCCCCCTCCCCCAAAGTATAATGATCACACCGAAGTGTCTCTTCCCCCTCCTCCAAAGTATTATGATCACACCCGGAGTGTCTCTTCCCCCTCCCCCAAAGTGTAATCATCACACCCAGAGTGTCTTCTCACAATATCATAATTGCACTTGGAGTGCCCCCCCATTGCAGTATAATCACACCCAGTGCGTACCCCACTCAGTGTAATACCCAGCAGTGCAGCCAGATGACCACCTTCCATCACCATAACAGCAACCTCCTGCCCAAAACATCCTCACAATCTCAGGAGCAAAGTGTAATAATCACACCTGGAGTGTCTCATCCCCTCCCCCCAAAGTGTAATAATCACACCTGGAGTGTCTCTTCTACCTCCACCCAAAATGTAATAATCACACCTGGAGTGTCTCTTCTACCTCCACCCAAAATGTAATAATCACACCCGGAATGTCGTTCTCCCCCCCCCCCCCCCTCCCCCCTTCCCAAAGTGTGATAATCGCACCCAGAGTGTCTCTTCCCCCTCCCCCAAAGTGTAATAATCACACCCAGAGTGTCTTCTCACAACATGAAAATCCCCCTCTAAGTGCCCCCTACCCCCCCCCCCATTGCAGTATAATCACACCCAGTGCGTACCCCACTCATAGTGTAATATTTCCCCCCCAGCAGTGCAGTCAGATGACCACCTTCCATCACAATAACAGCAACCACCTGCCCAAAAAATCCTCACAACCTCAGGAGCTTCTGATGACGCAGTTCAGGTAATTTGTATGGCTGCACACAAATGTAGGCTGTCGGCACACATGTTGCTTCCTCTCGTGCTCCTTCAGGGCAGTGTGACAGCTTGTGGTGTCAGCGGACGGGTCTTCTAGCAGACGTGCCTGACATACAGACATCTACTAGATGCAAATTAGAGATTTCTTTCACTACAGCTCAGTGGCGGTGGGCTTCTTGCAAATGGCAATTGGTTAGTAGAATCTTGTCGCCATTTGCAATATTTTGGGCACATTGACCATTTTGGTCTCCATCTAAAGCCCAGTAATAGGCGACCTTTTGATTATTTTTTTTGATGAGAAATGGTTGCCTGCCCGATCCTGAAGTCTAGTAAACAAGTGCTAGCGCTTTATAATCAGGCCAGACACGACGGCGGACGGTCATTCAGGTAAAGCCGCGGGGTGTTAAAGTTGCAGTGTGACGTCCGTCGCTCACTGTAGACTGGGGAAGAGCGTGTTTCTTTCTATCTGTGCTTCCCCCTGCCCTGCGCCCGAGCGCCTCTTCTGGATAAGTAATCCGCCATTGCGCACGGGGGACAGATTCGCCGCTGACAACTCAGCAGAGAAATATCGCTCGCTTGTTTTCGTTAGCTTTGCAGTTTTCGATTAAACTCTCCGTCCGTGGAGCTCAGAAGACTCTTAAAAGCAGCGGGCGAGGAGCCGGCGTTTTATCACCCCTATCTGGATATGAAGATAAAGCTTCCAGACTTTACTGGCGGGGGAGGGGGGATTACGGATCTGCACGCGTCGGCTGTAATGGCGTTATCCTGTCACGCGGCGCTCGGTGATTAAGATGAAGACCGGCGTTAATATTTCCCAAAACTAAGATTTTGTATTTGTGTTTTGACAAGAATATCTGATTCATCATATTTAAGGAGCCATCCCAGTCACAAATGATATTAATGCCGGCGGCCCGGGGATCACTACTCCCATCCGGCCTCCGTGAATTCCTACTGCTGCTCTTTTTCGCCCCCTGCTGAGTGGTGCAGTGCACCTGTGGTGCGGGGGAAGCGATCTGATTGCTGATCTCCACTGAGACCCCAGCCATCACTTCATAGTACTCTCAGAGATATCTCTGTTATGGCGCCCTCTATTGGTGTGTACATAATGTGCCTTCTGACTCCTGAACTCCATAAACTAGTGTCATTGATTGCTTTTGCCTAATGGAGTGTCTCCCGCTGTTGGAGGTAACTAGACGTGAATAGCTGCTCAGATGCATGATGGAGTCAAAGGGATAGAGCGCAAGCCACGATGCTAATGGGAATACGTGTTTTTTTTCTCCCTACACTACCCTGGATCACCAGGGAATGAATGAAAGCCTTCACTACCTAGGATGATCAGGGAAGGCATGAAACACCATCTTAAACTAAATTACCAGGGAAGGAATGAACCCCCCCACCACCACCACCACTCTGGATTACCAGGGAAGGAATGAACCACTTTGCTACCCTAGATCACCATGGTAGGAATGAACCCCTCCACTAAAACTGGATCACCAGAAAATGAATTAATGGATCCACTACCCTAGAACACCAATGAAGGAATGAAACCCTTCACTATCCCTTACCACCAGAGAAGGAATGAACCTCTCCACCACTCAGGATTACCAGGGAAGGTAACCTAGCCTATATTTCTAGGAAAGGAATGAACCCCTCCTTTAAACTGGATCACCAGAAAAGGAATAAATGGATCCACTACCCTAGAAGACCAGTGAAAGAATGAATCCCTTCTCTATCCCTTACCACCAGATTAGGAATGAACCTCCCCACCACTCAGGATTACCAGGGAAGGTAACCTAGCCTAGATCACTAGGAAAGGAATGAACCCCTCCACTAAACTGAATCACCAGAAAAGGAATTAATGGATCCACTACCCTAGAACACCAATGGAAGAATGAATCCCTTCACTATCCCTTAGCACCAGAGAAGGAATGAACCTCTCCACCACTCTGGATTACCAGGGAAGGAATGAACCACTTTGCTAGCCTAGATCACTAGGAAAGGAATGAACCCCTCCACTAAACTGGATCACCAGAAAAGGAATTAATGGATCCACTACCCTAGAACACCAATGAAGGAATGAATCCCTTCACTATCCCTTACCACCAGGGAAGGAGTAAACCCCTCCACCAGCCTAGATAACCAGGGATGGAATGAACCACTTCACAACCCCAGATCACCCGGGTAGGAATCAACCCCTCCACTATGCGTGACTACCTGGGAATGAATTAACTCTTTTACTACCCTGGACCACCAGGGAAGCGGTTATTGTAGCCTGAACTACCATAGACCACCAAGCAAGGAATGCACCTGCTTTCTACCAAAGTTCTCCAGGAAAATCTTACTTTAACTTCCCAACTACGAAGGAAGGAATTAACTCTCTCCATTACTTTAGGACACCAGGGAAGGTAATGAAGCCCTCCACTATCCTAGACCACAATGGGAAGGTGTTAGACAGTTTCCTGGTAGTCAATGGTAGTAAATGGGCTAATTCCTTCTCTGGTAGTCTGGGGTAGCAGATGGGATCAATTGTTTCCTTGGTGGTAATGAACGTGTTAATATCTGCATCCCTGGAGGTCTAATGGCCCTTCTGCAATGAACAACTGTTGGACCTGACTATCGCTCCTATGCTTTTCACAGGGCAATAGTCATTCAAGTGAATGGAAGCGGAGCGGGCCGGGATCCTTCCAGACGGCCGACTCCGTTCACAGTAAACGGAGAAACGTTGAGCAGCTCCTGCTTACACGGCCCAAAATGTAAAGGTACCTTACGCTAGTGAATGGGTTTAATGTCTGCTTCCTTTTTAGTCCAGGTGATGGCCTGGTTCGTTCTTCCCTGGTGGTCTAGGGTTGTAAACTGGATACATCCTGGCACTCCGATCGTCTAGGGTAGTGAATGACCTTTCTTTCCTGATGGCCTAGGTTAGTGAATAGTGTCATGTCTGATCATTCACAGTACTGAGGAGGTAATGTCCTCTTCCTTTGTGGTCTAGGATAATGGATTGCTCACCTGCTGGTCTAGGGTAATAAATGGCCGAATTCTCTCTGTAGTCTTTTTCTGGTAGTCTAGGGTAGTGGAGGGGGCTAATTGCTTCTTTAGTGTGGTCTAGGGTAGTGGTGGTTTAAGGTTTTATATGGGTTACTTCCTTCCCTGGTAGTCTAGGGTAGTGGATGGGAGCTAATTTGTTCCTTGGTGGTCTAGGATAGTGGAGTTAAAGTGACACCCCAGTCCTGTACAGCCATTCACTAACCTAGACCACCAGGGGAGAAAGATCATTCTCTACTCGAGACCATCAGAGTTCCAGGAATTAACCCGTTTATGATGCTAGACCACCAGTGAAGAACCAACCAACCCATTCACAAAGCTAGACTGCAAAGCATGAAGACCATTCACTACCTTGGACCTCCAGGGATGCAAGCATTATTAACACATTCATTACGGCCAAGGAAGCAATTAACCCCTTCTGCTACCCTAGACTTCCAGGGAAGGAATTAACTCTTTTACTATTATAGACTACCAGGGAAGCAGTCTTTAACACCTCCACTACCTAGACCACCAAGGCAGAAGACATTAACCCTCCATTATCCTAAATGATCATGAAACCATTCACTACCCTAGGCCACCAGGGAACCCTAAATAATCACCCTTGAAACCATTCACTGTGTCAGGTCAATAGGGAAGAGAGCCTTGATATATTCACTACTGTAGACCACAAGCGTAGTATGCGTTAACCCTCTCACTACCCTAGACTACCAAGGAAGCAGATATTAAAATCTTGGATGGCCAAAAACGGGACGTGGGACCAGCGGATCGGAGGGGTGTAAAAAAAAAAAATAAAAAATAAGTGCAGGTAATATATCCCCCTCGAATCCTGGGGTAGAATTTTGTCCCAAAGCCAGAGTCGCTTTAACATATTCATTACCCTAGACCACCAGGGGACGAGGCGATAAGTTATACACTACCCTACTGCGGTCTTAGCAGATGACCCCCGCCCTTTAAGTAGGAGACAGTTGACATCTACATCGATTTTTATCTGTAGCCTTTGAGCCCAGTGTAATATCTCTCTAATATTACGCCTCCCCCGCTCGCCGGGTTGGGGGATTCTACACGAGAACCGCTGATCGCACTGTAACCGCATTTCCTCCTCGTCTAATTGCTTCTTTAGATTTCAAAACTGGTTTTCTATCCCTCCTGTGATCCTGAGCCGGGGAACAGAGTGAGACTGATCTGTGCTCTCCATCAAAGCCGTTTGCCGCAGCAATTAAGTCCCAATTATTCCTGTAGGAGACAGAACAGTTTGTATTGGGAAATGTCTGTGAATAACGGTCGCGCCGAGTCAGCGAATAAACAAACGGAAAGTTTATAATTGCCACCGGCCAGTAAAAATAGCTTTAATATCGGACACGCGGACGGCGGTGTTAAATAACAGTCTGACCGCGCTGGTGGCGAGGGCCAACTCTACGCCAACTGTGGACATGGCGAGGAAGGTTTCTGCGCCAAGTACGGAGGCGGTGGGGGTGATCTCAGCGCCAACTCTGTTTCTACGCCTAGTCGGGAGGCGACTGGGACAGTGTCTGTGCTGACTGCGGACTTGATACGAGTGGGTGGACTCTGTGCCAACTGTGGTCTTTTGACACGGTTGGTCTCTGTGCGGACTGTGGAGGGGGCAGAATGCCGCCAGCACTGACCGTGGAGGCGCGGGACGCTCTCTGTGGCGGCCGTGGAGGCGCGGAACGCTATCTGCCATGGCTGTGGGGATGGTTTCGGCACTGACCGTGGAGGCGCAGAACGCTATCTGCCATGGTTGTGGGGATGGTTTCGACACTGACCGTGGAGGCACGGCACACTATCTGCGGTGGCCGTGGGGATGGTTTCGACACTGACCGTGGAGGCGCGGGACGCTATCTGCGGTGGCCGTGGGGATGGTTTCGGCACTGACCGTGGAGGCGCGGGACGCTATCTGCGGTGGCCGTGGGGATGGTTTCGGCACTGACTGTGGAGGCGCGGGACGCTATCTGCGGTGGCCGTGGGGATGGTTTCGGCACTGACCGTGGAGGCGCGGGACGCTATCTGCAGTGGCCGTGGGGATGGTTTCGGCACTGACCGTGGAGGCGCGGGACGCTATCTGCGGTGGCCATGGGGATGGTTTCGGCACTGACCGTGGAGGCGCAGGACGCTATCTGCGGTGGCCGTGGGGATGGTTTCGGCACTGACCGTGGAGGCGCAGGACGCTATCTGCGGTGGCCGTGGGGATGGTTTCGGCACTGACCGTGGAGGCGCAGGACGCTATCTGCGGTGGCCGTGGGGATGGTTTCCGCACTGACCGTGGAGGCGCGGGACACTATCTGCGGTGGCCATGGGGATGGTTTCGGCACTAACCGTGGAGGCGCGGGACGCTATCTGCGGTGGCCATGGGAATGGTTTCGGCACTGACCGTGGAGGAGCGGGACGCTATCTGCGGTGGCCGTGGGGATGGTTTCGGCACTGACCGTGGAGGCGCGGGACGCTATCTGCGGTGGCCGTGGGGATGGTTTCGGCACTGACCGTGGAGGCGCAGGACGCTATCTGCGGTGGCCGTGGGGATGGTTTCGGCACTGACTGTGGAGGCGCGGGACGCTATCTGCGGTGGCCATGGGGATGGTTTCGGCACTGACCGTGGAGGCGCAGGACGCTATCTGCAGTGGCCATGGGGATGGTTTCGGCACTGACCGTGGAGGCGCAGGACGCTATCTGCGGTGGCCGTGGGGATGGTTTCGGCACTGACCGTGGAGGCGTGGGACCAAGTGTGGAGGTGGTGGGGGTGATCTCAGCGCCAACTCTGTTTCTACGCCTAGTCGGGAGGCGACTGGGACAGTGTCTGTGCTGACTGCGGACTTGATACGAGTGGGTGGACTCTGTGCCAACTGTGGTCTTTTGACACGGTTGGTCTCTGTGCGGACTGTGGAGGGGGCAGAATGCTGCCAGCACTGACCGTGGAGGCGTGGGGCGCTCTCTGTGGCGGCCGTGGAGGCGCGGAACGCTATCTGCCATGGTCGTGGGGATGGTTTCGACACTGATCGTGGAGGCACAGGACGCTATCTGCGGTGGCCGTGGGAATGGTTTCGGCACTGACCGTGGAGGTGCGGGACGCTATCTGCGGTGGCCATGGGGATAGTTTCGGCGCTGACCGTGGAGGCGCGGGACGCTATCTGCGGTGGCCGTGGGGATGGTTTCGGCACTGACCGTGGAGGCACAGGACGCTATCTGCGGTGGCCGTGGGAATGGTTTCGGCACTGACCGTGGAGGCGCGGGACGCTATCTGCGGTGGCCATGGGGATGGTTTCGGCACTGACCGTGGAGACGCGGGACGCTATCTGCGGTGGCCGTGGGGATGGTTTCGGCACTGACCGTGGAGGCGCGGGACGCTATCTGCGGTGGCCATGGGGATGGTTTCGGCACTGACCGTGGAGACGCGGGACGCTATCTGCGGTGGCCGTGGGGATGGTTTCGGCACTGACCGTGGAGGCGCGGGACGCTATCTGCGGTGGCCGTGGGGATGGTTTCGGCACTGACCGTGGAGGCGCGGGACGCTATCTGCGGTGGCCATGGGGATGGTTTCGGCACTGACCGTGGAGGCGCGGGACGCTATCTGCGGTGGCCATGGGGATGGTTTCGGCACTGACCGTGGAGGCGCGGGACGCTATCTGCTGTGGCCATGGTGATGGCTTCGGCACTGACCGTGGAGGCGCAGGACGCTATCTGCGGTGGCCATGGAGTTGGAGTCGGCGGCCTCTGCCCCTATAGGCACTTTTGAGTAATCACCGTAGTGCTTCTTTTACACATGTGAGTGCAGTCTCGGTCCGAGACCCTCTGAATGATATCGCTCTCTTAAACCTGTGATTTTGCGTGCCGGTGAGACGCGTTTTGCAAGAATAGACCCATTTAGAATGCTGGCTTCTATCTTCATATGTCTCGCAACGCATAAAACGCTTACGAGAAAACGGCCCTTGTGAACACAGCTTTATAGTGATCCTATAATTCAGGCTCCGTGTCCTCAAGGGGCGAACCGCGCTGTCCTCTGCGCCGTCTATTTTACTTGCGGAGCTTGGAATGGGTCCCGGCCCCGGATGCAGAGGATGATACATGTGTACGATGCTCCGAGTTCAGCTCCGGAGACCCGTGGTCGGACCAGAACGCGCTTCCAGGCGCCGTACGTAAAACAGCCGGCGCAGAAGACATCCTAAGTCACCCTGTAAAGTATTGTCTAAATACTACATCTCCCATAATGCACCACAGCATTGCTCCTTGCAGACGCTGAACCCGCAGGTACTCTAGAAATGATGTAGGATTTTTTTTATGCCCGTTGCGACCAATCCCACCGGCACTCCCGTCCTCCTCCGCCCCGTTGGAAAACCCGAACAGCAAAGAGATGTTTAAAGGGACAGCTTCGCTGAATTCTATTTGATGTGAAGCTTAGTTATCCCAGGACTGGAAGGCTGTTGACAAATGGGCGGAGTCTGACACATCATTGTCAAGATGACAGACCGTTGCGATGTGGCTTCAGTACGGTGACCGTGGACATGTGTCCTTACCCTCTTCAGGGATGGCGCTTATACGGACCAGCTTCTAGTTTTTGGCTGGAGTTCCCCTTTAAGGCTCCCTTCGCAGACGGCGTGGCCTGACAACCGGCGATCAGTGCTGCTGAGAAGCGTTTGCCGTCTCTAATAGCCGCTCATCCGTTCTGGTGTCGGCCGTCCTCAGCGATGCGGCCGTTATGATCATCTAGACTCGGCGCCGCTCTCGTTCACAGGTGACAGGCATAAAACATGAGGCGCCGGTCTCTATTTCATCCTTATCCGTGATCCGCACTTCACTGATATCCATCAAAGGCCGGATCAGTCAGACGGGCGGCGGCGCAGCGCCATCTCTGGCCGAGCTGCCATCGCTGCCACTTCTGGATAGATGGATTCCGGATGATTATAGAATATCTCCGGAACTGTAAGACTCAAATAACATTTACTGAGCCACCATAAACTGCGGGAGATTGACTGCCGCCGCTCTCCGACTCGCATCCCCTAAATCTTGGCTGACGGCGCCCGCTCCTCTGAATTACGGGTTTACTCACTTGAGAGGAAAGCGGTTTTGCTCAGACTGTAAGATCCCAGAACATCACTTCCCCCTTACAGAAGCTGCAGTCCTCACTACAAGGAAGGAGTACGGAGCGCCTCCTCCTGGGGAACCGATTGTACAGGACAAGTAATGTGTGTACACAGTGACTCCACCAGCAGAATAGTGAGCGCAGCTCTGGGGTATAATACAGGATGTAACTCCAGATCAGTACAGGATAAGTAATGTATGTACACAGTGACTCCACCAGCAGAATAGTGAGTGCAGCTCTGGAGTATAATACAGGATGTAACTCAGGATCAGTAGAGGATAAGTAATGTATGTACACAGTGACTTCACCAGCAGAATAGTGAGTGCAGCTCTGGGGTATAATTCTGGATGTAACTCAGGGTCAGTACAGGATAAGTAATGTATGTACACAGTGACTCCACCAGCAGAATAGTGAGTGCAGCTCTGGAGTATAATACAGGATGTAACTCAGGATCAGTACAGGATAAGTAATGTATGTACACAGTGACTCCACCAGCAGAATAGTGAGTGCAGCTCTGGAGTATAATACAGGATGTAACTCAGGATCAGTAGAGGATAAGTAATGTATGTACGCAGTGACTCCACCAGCAGAATAGTGAGTGCAGCTCTGGGGTATAATTCTGGATGTAACTCAGGGTCAGTACAGGATAAGTAATGTATGTACACAGTGACTTCACCAGCAGAATAGTGAGTGCAGCTCTGGGGTATAATTCTGGATGTAACTCAGGGTCAGTACAGGATAAGTAATGTATGTACACAGTGACTCCACCAGCAGAATAGTGAGTGCAGCTCTGGAGTATAATACAGGATGTAACTCAGGATCAGTACAGGATAAGTAATGTATGTACACAGTGACTCCACCAGCAGAATAGTGAGTGCAGCTCTGGAGTATAATACAGGATGTAACTCAGGATCAGTAGAGGATAAGTAATGTATGTACACAGTGACTTCACCAGCAGAATAGTGAGTGCAGCTCTGGGGTATAATTCTGGATGTAACTCAGGGTCAGTACAGGATAAGTAATGTATGTACACAGTGACTCCACCAGCAGAATAGTGAGTGCAGCTCTGGAGTATAATACAGGATGTAACTCAGGATCAGTACAGGATAAGTAATGTATGTACACAGTGACTCCACCAGCAGAATAGTGAGTGCAGCTCTGGAGTATAATACAGGATGTAACTCAGGATCAGTAGAGGATAAGTAATGTATGTACACAGTGACTTCACCAGCAGAATAGTGAGTGCAGCTCTGGGGTATAATTCTGGATGTAACTCAGGGTCAGTACAGGATAAGTAATGTATGTACACAGTGACTCCACCAGCAGAATAGTGAGTGCAGCTCTGGAGTATAATACAGGATGTAACTCAGGATCAGTACAGAATAAGTAATGTATGTACACAGTGACTCCACCAGCAGAATAGTGAGTGCAGCTCTGGAGTATAATACAGGATGTAACTCAGGATCAGTAGAGGATAAGTAATGTATGTACACAGTGACTTCACCAGCAGAATAGTGAGTGCAGCTCTGGGGTATAATTCTGGATGTAACTCAGGGTCAGTACAGGATAAGTAATGTATGTACACAGTGACTCCACCAGCAGAATAGTGAGTGCAGCTCTGGAGTATAATACAGGATGTAACTCAGGAGCAGTACAGGATAAATAATGTATGTACACAGTGACTCCACCAGCAGAATAGTGAGTGCAGCTCTGAAGTATAAATTAAGCACTCTGAGTAGTCTACTAAACCATCAGGATGTTTTTTAGTTTGTGAGGAAACCCACAAGAACGCGGAAGTAACATACAAACAGAACGTGTGTAGTCTGGACTGAATGTACGGTTACAGATGTAGCAAAGCGTTCCTTTTTTTCTGATCTTTAAACCACTGAAAAGACAATCGGGCACCGACCGTCTGCCTTCCCGTATGTACAAATGTAGCCATGTGGCCTTAGGGGACTATTGCGCTGTGCATTTCCAGCACGCGATGCTGCGGTACCTCCGGCAGTGAGCTGCAGCTCTTGCTGTGTTTGGAGCTGATCTTGTTGGTCTCAGGAATACCGAGCGGCTTCCTTTTGCCTCTGAGCGGTGCGGTGCCCGCTGAGCGCACAATTTGGTGACTCTCAGCTGGTCGCGTCTTCGGTGAAGGACACATCTGTTAACATTGCGTTGCAGGGCATTCGCAGCCTCCCCATTGGTCGGTGAAGACGTCTAAGCTATCATTATTCGGTTGGACTCCTTTGTGGAGGCGATGGCCGACTGCTCCGTCATCTCTTGTCCTGGAGATTCTGCTATCAGCAGACGGATGCGGGGTGCGCTAGGAGGCATAATGGACTCGGACGCACACTGGACGCCGAATCTGAAGCTGCCATTAGCCGATCTCATTGTAACTGATGTTACTTACTTCACTACTGATTTGTTTCTGAGGGCGGAGGGGCCGTGATGACAGTCATTATCCTGCAGGAGAGCGGCGGAGGGGCTGCGGTCGGAGGCCGGGACGCCGGCCGTGTGTCCAGCTGCTGTTGTAATGAAGCTGGCACAATGTAGTTGGACTACAATGAGAGGCGTAGCGCGTCTGAGCCATCGCGGTTAGAGCCGTTATCTCCTCCATCGATGTGAAGGAGGGGATGCTGAGTGAAAAATGTGTTTACAGATGGGAAAAAATGTGGTTTTTCACAGATTCTGGTCTCCGAGAAATTCTTCAAATTGCTTCTTTGAAGATCTAATCTGGTGTTTTCAGCCATGTTTCTAAAGATGGAAGTGGCGCAACACTACGTACCCCGAGAACAGACCTGAACTAAACTGTACGAAGTCTAGGAGCTCACGTCCAAACTTAGAAACCAGCGAGGACCTGCTGTACGGCGGACCGCTCTGCAGCCGGGACGCACAAGCCCAGTCTTGCACACCACCGGAGGTTTTGCCCCCTTGTAGTTAAAGCAGAGTCCTCCTTCTGTCTAATGTTAAACATTGGGGGCTTCATATGATGTTTTTAATATGGTCCTCTCAGATGCTCCTAATGTATGGAGAGGTACACTGAAGTCTGTTGGAGTGGCCATACCCCTCCCTGATAAACCTAGCCAAATTATCTCGAGAGATGTGTACATTTAAAAAGTATCAACATTTTTGTGCCTTTTTTTTTTTGCTCTAGTTTTACAATGATTAATTCCCCACAATGTGTGTTATCCCAACCCCTCAGTAGTCACAACAGCCCCCACAACTAAAGGGGGTTGAGCTAAAAGACCTCCCCAACCAATATGTTTGGCCAATGTGGTGGCCTCTTAGGGAACTGGGAGTTACTTGAGTACTCGTCAGGGGTCTTGGGTTACTGGAGCCCTCGTCTGGGCTCTGGGGGTTACTGGAGTCCTCGCCATGGTTCTAGGGGTTACTGGAGCCCTCATCGGGGTTCTGGGGGTTACTGGAGCCCTCGTCTGGGCTCTGGGGGTTGCTGGAGCCCTCGTCTGGGCTCTGGGGGTTGCTGGAGCCCTCGTCTGGGCTCTGGGGGTTGCTGGAGCCCTCGTCTGGGCTCTGGGGGTTGCCGGAGCCCTCGTCTGGGCTCTGGGGGTTGCCGGAGCCCTCGTCTGGGCTCTGGGGGTTGCCGGAGCCCTCGTCTGGGCTCTGGGGGTTGCCGGAGCCCTCGTCTGGGCTCTGGGGGTTGCCGGAGCCCTCGTCTGGGCTCTGGGGGTTGCCGGAGCCCTCGTCTGGGCTCTGGGGGTTGCCGGAGCCCTCGTCTGGGCTCTGGGGGTTGCCGGAGCCCTCGTCTGGGCTCTGGGGGTTGCCGGAGCCCTCGTCTGGGCTCTGGGGGTTGCCGGAGCCCTCGTCGGGGCTCTGGGGGTTGCCGGAGCCCTCGTCGGGGCTCTGGGGGTTGCCGGAGCCCTCGTCGGGGCTCTGGGGGTTGCCGGAGCCCTCGTCGGGGCTCTGGGGGTTGCCGGAGCCCTCGTCGGGGCTCTGGGGGTTGCCGGAGCCCTCGTCGGGGCTCTGGGGGTTGCCGGAGCCCTCGTCGGGGCTCTGGGGGTTGCCGGAGCCCTCGTCGGGGCTCTGGGGGTTGCCGGAGCCCTCGTCGGGGCTCTGGGGGTTGCCGGAGCCCTCGTCGGGGCTCTGGGGGCTGCCGGAGCCCTCGTCGGGGCTCTGGGGGCTGCCGGAGCCCTCGTCTGGGCTATGAGGGCTACCAGAGTCTAGAGCTGCCGTTCAGAAGATACTGTGATTTTATAGAGCATTTTTAGTCTGCAGAAGTTCACACAAAACAACCCTTTCTTGTGGCCGCAGGGCTGTGAGAAGCGATCCTACAAGCGCACCATCTAACGAGGCCGCAGGTTACTAATTGGGTATTCAAGGCGTTGAACCCATTGATGAAGTTACGACCGGTCATTAATAGATGATCTTCGGAGATCTGCCGCTTGGGGTCCCCACCGATCAGCAGATTCCCGGTGCCATTGTCCCTACGGACAGCGCAGGAGCGGCTCACGCTGCCCGGGACACAGCAGCACAAGTTGGTATTGCAGATGCAGCTCCTATTGATTCAATGCAATACCAACCCGGGCCACTGCGCCACGATCAGTGCGATCCCATTCTGCGCTGTGCACAGTGCCAGCTGCGGCGGCGATCCCGAGCCGCTAACCCCTGCCAATCATCTATTGATGAGCTGCCCTGAGGATGGGTCATCAACAGAAAAAAGTAAGAAAACCCCTTTAAGGAGGGGGAGATGGGATAAGAGCCCGATCCTGCACTTCCCTCCGCTGACAACGTGGTTCGGCACCCGGGAGTTGCGAGTATATGACGAATTGGTCGTCACCTTTACTTGCGCTGTAAATACCACCAAGTAGCGCTAAATGTGGGCAAGTAAATCGTAACGTCATTGCCAACGACCGGCACGGGGCGATCGCCGTTGTATAATTGTAATATTCGCCATTATATGCGGGGGGGGGGGGGCTTTTACTTTTACTGGAACATTCTGCGCTGTTCAATAATAAATGTTTACATGCTGCCTGGTGAAGTGCTAAAACATCCCAACCGGGGACGCTTCCTGCAGCCGCTCTGCTGAATTATTGATGACGGAGCTGGCACTCGTCAATACCCAACTGCGGCCCCTTGGTGGCACTGTCGCTCCAGCCCAACCACCAGCACGGTCGGTGTTAATTCGGCGATATTTAGTCTTATTTCCTCAGTGAGATCTATGCATATAATTGTACAGAGCGCGGCGGAATATTCATTTATTGTAATAGTGGCGCAGACACTTCATCAGATTAGGGCTCGCCTCCACCTGTAACCCTCGGGGTCCGGGGGTATTGCTTGCATTTCCACCTAAAATCTAGAAATTTTGGGGGGTCATCATTCTGTTTTTCCACCAGCCGGTACTTCAGCCTCCTCTATATCCTCGCCTGCATCTCACACCGTCCTGACAGACTGTAAACCAAGGTGTTGTTGTGAGCGGCACATGCATCTGTTATGGCAAGTCTGGAGCCACCTGGAAATCTGAAGTATACCTTCTGTTTGCAGGAGACGATCAGACAAAGTATCTGCATCGCTTTTCTTGTCAGTCTATGTAAAAACAAACAGATACTTGTGCCTTGTGTAATGACGCATTTGTTTACGGTCTGCCGCGGTCGGGTGTGACGATATGCTGCGTAGGATATACGGTCAGCCAGAATGCCGGCTCCGTTGGCAGAATACTAAAGTTATGACTCCCTAAAAGCACCTGACGATTACGTGTGACCGAAGTAATACAAAACTAGACCGGGGACAAGGAAAATGATTTTTTTCGTAGTGTTTGTGTAGGAAACAATGTTAGCGCCCCCTAGTGACCGCCCATACGTCTGTTGACAGCGGTCACTAATGTGCTTTATTCTGATGTGGCGCCGGCATTGGAATAACCGTACGGCTCTCCGGTGCCGGTAGGACGGGGGCTCGGCCGTCTGATGACTGCTTGGCACCTGCTCTAACAGCGGGGACCAGAGAAACCTCAGATCCCCGTGGTTTAACCCTGTACATGCCACGGTCAATGCGGCAGCAGCATGTAAAAGGCTGGCAGGGTAAGAGGATTGCTTCTGTCACCCATCGGACCCCTGAAATGCGATTTAGGGGGTCCCCATGGAACCCAGAGGCTTGATGATGGCCTCGGGGTCTGCCATGTACGGTGGCCTATGAGGCTCAGCCACCGGCTGATATTTATTGGCAATATAACCTGATTATTCTGCAGGGTGAACGCCATGAAGAGGGACTGAGAAAAACAGGGGTGGAATATCCGTTCAGCGTTACATCCGGCGCTCCTGTTATCGCTACATAAGTTGGCAGAGATGTTGGTCGGGGCTTCAGGAAAGCTGGGTGACAACCCTTGTGGAAGCTGCCGGCTTTCCCAGGAAAAAAATAACGACGTAACACTAGATTACCCGCGATGGGGTTGATTTTCGGGGACGCGCCGCAGGCCGGTGACGTGTTTTGCTGCTAGCGGACAGGTCAGTGACAGTGCAGCCATCTTTCTTTCATGTTTGTTCCTTGCCACGCTGCCCAATCCTCCCGCCGCCGTCCGGTCGCTTGTCCAAGGTTGTGGGTGCTGTAATATATGGCGGAGGTGAATGTCCGTGTCATGAGATATATCCGCGGCCTCCGGAGTCACAACCACCGTCTGCAGACCCCATAAATTGTCCTAAAAAAAATCTGGAGGAAGGCGAACAGAGGTGACTGAGAGTGGCGCTGTGCCCGGTGCCCACCTCTACCTGAGGGCATACTGTACAAGGGTTATAGAAGGGGGATCAGTGAGCGAGGGGCACAGAGGAAGGCAGGAGGGGGTGGGAGGGAGGCCATGGGAGATCTCGGGGTCACCTACTGTCACCGGCCTATTGCTCTTCTGCGTCTCGTCTTTTGTCCAGGACTAATTTACAGCTTGATGTCGGGTCCTCAGAAGAGGTGGGGCGGGCTGTGACATAACTTTTTCAAAAAGTTCTAAAGAACCGAAATAATGTATCAAATTTATTATTGTTTGACCGCGATTCTACTCCTGTCACACCCAGAGCTGCATTCAAAACTCCATTTCACCACGACCCGCCGCTGTGGTGTATTGTGGGGGATATGTGGCAGAGCATTAAGGGGATTCTGTCACCAGGTTGATGATGTTTGACTAAGAGCTGAGGGCCGAGTCACAGAGGTGGGCCGTGCCGCCGTCTACCCGCCCGCAGGGTGACAGCCCTCTCCTCCTCTGTGTATAGGCAGAGAGTTGTCCCTCTTCATCTTGCGGGCAGGAAAAGTCCAGCACGGCCCTCCGCCCGACTCGGAGCCAAACTTCATCAATCCCTTTAACATCCTTCTGTATACTCCAGTCACGGCTGCACTTCCCCTTTAAGAAGTAGCTCCTCAGTTGTCCCACTGATCATGGCAGACGGATGGCAGTGTGGCAGGCGTCCCCCGGTGATGGCAGTGTGGCGGGCATCCCCTGGTATCTGATGTAAGGGTTAATGTACGGCTGCGCTGACTGTCAGCACTTCTGTATTGTCTCCTCCAGATACATCCGGATCGTTGGAACCCACAACACCGTCAACAAGGTCTTCCACCTGGTGGCCTTCGAGTGCACCTTCACCCACAAGAACTTCACCCTGGAGCAGGGCCTAATGGGTAAGAAATATCAGCCCTGCGCGCTCCCTCTGTGGCCCCCGCGCGCTCCCTCTGTGGCCCCCGCGCGCTCCCTCTGTGGCCCCCGCGCGCTCCCTCTGTGGCCCCCGCGCGCTCCCTCTGTGGCCCCCGCGCGCTCCCTCTGTGGCCCCCGCGCGCTCCCTCTGTGGCCCCCGCGCGCTCCCTCTGTGGCCCCCGCGCGCTCCCTCTGTGGCCCCCGCGCGCTCCCTCTGTGGCCCCCGCGCGCTCCCTCTGTGGCCCCCGCGCGCTCCCTCTGTGGCCCCCGCGCGCTCCCTCTGTGGCCTCGTCTTGCGCACTCTGTTGGCACTGTAGTTAAACAGCAGGCAGTGGGGCTCATTCACTTGACTTTCGCTGTGGCGTTGGAGCGACAAACGTCTGGTTTGCAGCCGGCCTAAGCTTTAGCTATGATTTAAGGCGGCTTCTGGCCTACGTTATACCAAATCTGACCTCCCCCACATGGCCACGCCTCTTTTTTAACCCCACCCACTTTAAAGAAAGAATCTGAGGCTGGCGCAAAAAGACGAAAAGTGACAAATTGTGGCCTGCACCCTAAATTATGACTTTGTGCACCTGTAATCCTGTATACAAATGTACATATAAATGTCCCACCGAACACAGCTGAGCGGCAGTGAAAAGCATGGGGGACGGACAGAAAAGCTGACCTATGAGTGCAGGCTGCTGTGATGGCAGCTTCCTCCCGCAGGCTCTGGCTTTCCGCTATATTGGGGAATTGCCATTTTCCTTTTGACTATTGCTTAGCTTTGGAAGCTGTATGGTTTGTTCTCCCCCCCCCGGCGGTCATGTGACCTCTGCCGCCCCGTGATCCCATAAGAGCTCTGGCCACCCCTCTGGTTCGCCCGCGCACGTAATCCTCACAGCCGGACGTGCCGGAGAGAACTCCCTCGCCCCGACGGCTCTCGGCCCGCTGACTAATTACATGATTGATTTCAAGTCAGAAACTAATTAAAGTGTAATTTACGCAGACGCCGCGTCCCGGGACGGATCGCCGCTTGTTACAGCAGGCGTAATGGAGATGTGACATTGAGGAGAGCGCAGGGGGGGGGGGCCATGGCGTTTACGGGATGTAGGCAGCAGTCCTGTCCCATGATGCATCACTCCCCGCGTGCCCTGGAGCTTAGTTGTCACATGACCAGCAAATCCGGGACCTGATACGTTTGTTGGTACAAGAAATAGTTTTAGCGGAAACGGCAACAAGTTGCTACAATGTATGGAGTGCCGGACTGCAGGGGGCGCCGTGGGATCATTAGTTCCCTGTTGGTTATATTTGGGCTCCTCCCTCCCCGCGGTGGACGCCGATGCCCCCATATCATGTGTTAATGACCTCTATGTCTTCCAGTCCCCACAGAGAATGTCGCCACCATCGCAGAATGTGCCAGCGTCATCGAGGGCGTGAGCCGCAGCCGCAACGCCCTGCTGAACGGAGACACGAAGAACTACGACTGGGACTCGGGGTACACCTGCCACCAGCTGGGGAGCGGAGCCATCGTGGTGCAGCTGGCACAGCCATACATGATCAGCTCTATCAGGTAGGAGCTGCAGAACATTGCATAGTGCAGAGTATTACACTGATGTCTACTATAGTAACAGAACTGCAGAGCATCTCATCGCTATTGTCGTCCAGCTGACTCTACCATACATGATCAGCTCTATCAGGTAGGAGCTGCAGAGCATCGCATAATAAGAGTCGTGCAGAATATTACACGGATGTCCACTACTATAGTAACAGAATTGCAGAGCATCTCATCGCTGTCAATTGCTGTGGTCACAGAACTGCAGAGCATCTCATTGCCGGCTGCTGCTGTGGTCACCGAACGGCAGAGCTTTTTATCGCAGTCTGCTGCTATAGTAACAACTGCAGAGCATCTCATCAACTGCTGCTGTGGACACAGAGCTGCAGAGCATCTCATCGTTATCTGCTGCTGTGGTCTTAGAATTGCAGAACATCTCATCGCTGTTTGCTGCTGTGGTCACCGAACTGCAGAGCGTCTCCTAGGTGGCTGCTACTATAGTAACAACTGCAGAGCATCTCATTGTCTGCTGCTGTGGTCTTAGAACTGCAGAGCGTCTCCTCAGTGTCTGCTGCTGTGGTCTTAGAACTGCAGAGTATCTCATCACTGTCTGCTGCTGCAGAGCATCTCGGTCTCTGACGTTATACACTGTACATTCCGTCTGCACGCACGGCCTGTGGTCCCCTGTAACGTAATAAAGGTATAGTAACCTGTATAATCTCCGGGCTGATGAGCGCCGGTCATGTGACTCAGTCATTGCGCACATCTGCCGCACCAGCAAGGAAAGGTTACGGCATTTCGAAAAACTCCTTTTGTCTGAGATTTAGTGCCGGACGCGTCCATTATCCTCAGCCGAGCGGCAGCGCACAATTTAGGAGCGCAGCTCTCCGGCATCAAACACTTAGAGGAAGCTTCTGCCCGGGATAAGTGGCCACATAAAACGCGCTTCTCTCAGCTTCACTCGCCGCGTCTCCGGTGATAAAAGCGCGATTGTAATGAATGTAAATAGCGGGATTTATATCGCACTCGTACTTTATAGCCCAACGTGTGGAGCGTCTCCGCTTCTCCCGCAGATAATGGCAGCAGCCTCGCAGCGACCCCCACCTACACCGGACCTGTGCCTCCGGGTGTAGCAGAGCCGAGGCCGTCAGCGCAAATCATTATGACGTGAAGCGTGTTAATTACATAGGACTGCCGGTTATAGCCATTACAGTTATCACTGTGTTATCTGGTGTTACATAGGACTGCAGGTCACATCTACTACATTATCTGTACTTAGAGAGTTATCACTGTGTGATCTGTGGGGTTACATAGGACTGCAGGTCACATCTACTACATTATCTGTACTCTGTTATCACTGTGTTTGTGGTGTTACATAGGACTGCAGGTCACATCTACTACATTATCTGTACTCTGTTATCACTGTGTTGTTTGTGGTGTTACATAGGACTGCAGGTCACATCTACTACATTATCTGTACTCCGTTATCACTGTGTTATCCTTGGTGTTACATAGGACTGCAGGTCACATCTACTACATTATCTGTACTCCGTTATCACTGTGTTGTTTGTGGTATTACATAGGACTGCAGGTCACATCTACTACATTATCTGTGGTGCTACATAGGACTGCAGCTGACATCTACTATGTTATCTGTCTTCAGAAAGTTATCACTGTGTGATCTGTGGAGTTACACAGGACTGCCGGTCACATCTACACCATTACCTGTGGAGTTACATAGGACTGCCGGTCACATCTGCTGCGTTATCTGTACTCTGTTATATATATCTCCCTCTATAGGCTTCTCCGCTCGGCAGTCAGTGCCAGTGTAATTGACATTAATTGGCGGTCTCATTAGTCGGCCGTGGCGTAAACATGGTGTGCGGGCGCTCGGCTCTGCTCCCTCCTGATGCATATGGATAGGTTCTGCTTGACTTGGCCCGGCTTGCTCTGTGGCGGTCCGCGCCCCCCCCGCTTCTATAGAGTGATGTCCCCGGGGGCCGCACGGCCTCATCTTACAGGAGAAGATTCCAATTTCTTTCTCTTTATCACTTTCAGTTTATTACTTTATATTCGGTAAGTTTCCACTGCCTCCCGGACCGGCGGACGCCATCCATGCCGGACTGTCAAATATTCTGGATTAGCAGATGGTTGTCGAAAACATTGTGGACCACGGTGGAAAAATCTTCAGGGACCAAAAATAATAAAACTCCTAATTAGTGGAGCCTCCTTGTCTTCTGCTCACCGGAGGTAGATCACATGACTGATCGTTCGAATTTGCGCTGTACAGTGAGCCGCTCACATCACGAATGATCGGTCCTCATTTATCAAAACAGTCTGAAAGGAAAACCGACTTTGTTGCCCCTAGCAACCAATCCGTGAACGGTCTTGTCCCCTGAGGCCCCAGAAGTGGTTCCCCCCTTGGCCTATAAGAGGCTCTCGGAGGCTCCTTGTGTGTGGTGACCTCTTCTTCCGCTTGTGTGGAGCTTGTTGGCCACAAGACGCCTCTACGATGCAGAGAAGGGATTTCACCCCGTTACCAGAGTCTGAGAGGGGCGCATTATTGGGATGTGAGAAGCTGAATGGTCGTATCCATGAATTGTCCCCCAACAGGCCGTTCTGACCAGACTGTTAGGGGGTGTTGGGACCAGTGGATGTGTGAGGGCACACAAGGTGACCGGGCTCAGGATGCCCCCTACAGACCACCAGTAGAGAGGAGCGTCTGACCAGACTGTTAGGGGGTGTTGGGACCAGTGGATGTGTGAGGGCACACAAGGTGACCGAGCTCAGGATGCCCCCTACAGACCACCAGTAGAGAGGAGCGTCTGACCAGACTGTTAGGGGGTGTTGGGACCAGTGGATGTGTGAGGGCACACAAGGTGACCGGGCTCAGGATGCCCCCTACAGACCACCAGTAGAGAGGAGTGTCTGGTCGTCAAACAAGCACCAGCAGCCCCGGCTGTTTCCTTGACCGCCATCCAGAAACGGGGTGCCATCGCTACACCCCTGTGTCTGTAAGAATCATTTCCAGGCACTTGGCTGAAGGACACTTCATCTCGCGCCCCCATTACATGTACGGCCTCTGACCCCCACCGTCTCCTCTGTCTGCAGTGATGTTGTGAATGATGAAACTGGACGCTACGGAGGAACCGGGTTGTCTTCAGCGATGGATCCAGGTGTAGTTTGGGCGCTGACGACGCTGTATTCGTGTCTGTAGACCTCAATGCTTCCTTTGCTGTGGAGCGGCACACTGCCCCCTGCTGGTGTGATGGTCTGGGGGGCCATCGCATACGACAGTCGGTCCCCCCTAGTAGTGGTAGGAGGGACAATGACAGCTCAGCGATGTGTTCAGGACGTCCTGCAGCCACATGTGTTCCTCTCATGGCCGCTTCCAGCAGGATAATGCCCGGCCGTACACACAAGGGGGTCACAGGAAGCCCCCACAACATTGTCACACTTCCGTGGCTGCCCGGTCAGCAGATTTATCACTGATAGAACATCATGGGACCATCTGGGACACCAACTACAACAGCCTAGGGGTTTATAAGATCTAGAGGCTCAGTTACAGCAAATGTGGAGCGACACGGTGCAGGATCCCATACAGAACCGGTATGCCTCCATGCCCACCTGTATCACATCTTGTTTCCAAGCTAGAGGCGGTACAACAGGGTACTAGAGCCTCCATGCCCGGCCGTATCCCATCTTGTATCCAAGCTAGAGGCGGTACAACAGGGTACTGGAGCCTCCATGCCCACCCAGATCACATCTTGTATCCAAGCTAGAGGCGGTACAACAGGGTACTAGAGCCTCCATGCCCGCCCGCATCACATCTTGTACCCAAGCTAGAGGCGGTACAACAGGGTACTAGAGTCTTCACCCCCCCCCCCCCTTCCTCCCCCAGTTCTGGGTCCTGTCATTATACCCCCACAGTAGTGTCTTCTCATGGGCGGGTTACTCATGTCAGTGGCGCCCCCTTGTGGACTCTCCGCGGACCCGCACTCATTCTGAATACATTGTGGAGGATTAGCGATCGCACTGCGGCCATTGGTCCTTCTGTAGATTCCGGTTTCCTGAATATTCATGGCGGTGACTGGCAGGGTCTTGGCCGCGGCGAGGCTTACGCAGAATAAACATTCATGGCTGTTAAACGCGCCGTTCCCCGTAGAGCTTTACCTCTCGCCTCACGCAGACTAAAACAACACAAAGCGTAACCCTGACGTTTCACGGGACGACATTCAGCCCCAGATCGGCCAATCACTGCGGTTGCTGCGCATAAACCGTTTTGCGTATGCAAAGCTTTTCGTTAACAGACGCCGTGAGCCTGAAGGACGTTTCGGAATGGTACCTATAGGCAGCGGTCCGAGCCTCGTGGGTATCCATACCGCAGGAAATGGCGTCAGATATCGATACGCAGGGTCCAAACGCCGGTGCTCACGGATCAGGTAAAGTCTATTGACTCCATTCACCGCGCATCACCCGCCCGTGCAACGCATGCGTGTAACACGGTGAAAACACGGCCGTGGGCATGAGCCCTTAATATGAAAGGGTGAACTCCGTTCCGGATCCACGTCAAAAGCTGCTAAGTGTGACCGCGCTGTGAGCGCCAAAATCTGCGCCATATTCCCCTATTGGTACAGATTTTGCGCAAAGGTTGCAATCGTCGTTAAAATCATCAACATCCGCACTAATGGGGCAGAATTGAACGTACGTATTTACGTAGAGGAATATCTGCGCCAAATCCGCTGCATGTGAGCTCGCCCTTACGGTACGTTTACACGGGGCGCCAGAGCAGCCGGATGTCTACAGCGGAAATGTCGTGGAACCTTCCTTTTGGAACCACGCCTTACTCAATTTGGAATGTTTACAGCCCTCCATATTAATTCTGAATTGATAATGCGCATAAGAAGTTCCCAAACTGACACGAGGTTCAGCATGCATAGCTTCCTCAATTCTAACTTTAATGATCGGCGTGTAGCCTATTTTAAGAGTTTAACAAATCCGCCCATCTGGGCAGGTCAAAGATTACATAGATACAACGTATTGTTTAATTATTGGATAAGCATCTTGCAATTCTTCCATCCTCCGGTCATCTGTGATTGGCCATCAGGTGGTGGATGAAATGAGTGGGTTGTCTTGGAGCCACGTGGGGTTCCTTCGATATGATTGGATGTTACATCATGAACTATAAATTGCACAAACCTCCCATGTTATTTGCATACGTTTCCAGTAAAGTCGCTGGGGAAATTTCTGCGGTTGTCCATGTCTGATTCCTAGTTCCGTATTAGTGCATGCAGCTGGACAGTCAAATATATTTATACATGTTGGTTACGGGCTAAATTGCTAAATTCCATCTTTGTCAGCAGAGTTTATAAAACAGATATTTCATATATAGGAAGTACTTATTGCACAACTGTCATGAACTATATTTGTAGCAAGATAGAAGTATGTATACAGAATGTTAAATTGATAACTGTCTACTGCCAAGGCCCAAAATATAGGAATACTGGACTTCCACCACAGACCCCCCTTGAAACTATCTGTTTCACTAAACTCGCCCTGCTCCATCCCACCCCAATCCCCCACCGCTGACCCTAGACTCGCATTGTTTTGTAGACGACTGGGCCTACTACTGCCATGGGGGTATAGGATGGTTCGACATCATCACATTCTGGATCCATGATGACGACGGTTGCGCTGACAGTGGGCTTTTTGTTGGACGTCGTAGTGGGACAGGTGGACCAGGCAGTCATCAGGGTCGGAATACACTGTATGCAACGACAAACAGAAATTAGAATGACTATAAAGGTGACAAATATAATCAGGTTAGGAGAGGTGCGACTTTCACTAATTCAGGTAAAAAAACTGCATAACTTGTATAGAACCCCGCCTTCTTGACGTTACCTCGATTCATCAACAAGAGTGCAAAGTCAGGACTATCTAATAACTGATCAATATGACTGAACCCCTGTCTTATTAGTAAGTGCATTATCATATATATTAGTCTGGAAGGAAAGAGCTACAAGCTGATTATTCCCACTTCCCTTTTCCAGAGGCGGCAAGGTAACAGGACCAGGGGCGTTGTAACACCGGCATGTTGCATGGCATGAGCAGAGTGCACTGCAGATAAAATAAAGCAAAATCTTAGCGAAAACCTATCACAGTGTTCTGAATACACAATGTTTTAAAACTTATTTTTCTATATTTTTTCCTTCTCCTGTTAGGTACCTAACTGAGGAAAACAGACTAAGGTTAGCTCTTATTAGTTAGTGCGGTCAGCCTCTTAATGGCAACTGTGTTTTTACCTGTGGGTTTCGTTTTGTCTGGAATGTAGGTACAAGTCTCCCCTATCATCTTACAGACACTCCCCTTTTTTGGCTAAAATCGTACCTAGTGCCATTCTATTTTGAAAAGTCGTAGTCGAGGTAGGTTCTATTGGTCGACTAGTCCCTATAAGGCGTCTCTAGTATAATTTATAAACCGCTGTTAATTATAATAAACATAATTAATCCAGTCAACATTTATTTACCCTAATGATCGGGAAAATGGACTCGAATCTAGTTTTAACTTGGTCTCTAATTTTTAAAACTTGTCAGGTACCCCCCTTGGCTATCCTATGATGTCAATGTATACGTGTAGATCAAAACTATCACCAGGAGCCTCTCTTCTCGCTCTAATGTGCTGTACTAGAAGTACATACTAGTAGTGTGCACAGGTACGCACGGCGTGGGACTCCCTAATCTTCACCCACACCAATGTCCCTCCTGGAGATAGTCCTAATGGTGAACACGTCCAGTTCCCCTCACCCTTGCGTCAGGGTTTTCCCACTGCCCGTAAGTCCCTACTCCTAAAAGGGGAGGGATCCCTACCTCACCTCAGAAGGAGGCCATGGATTCCCTGGGCTTATTTCCGGGCATCCATACCCTCTATCTGTACGAGTTACCACCCCACAGGGTGTGCCCTCGCCGGAACCTAAGGTCTTCTGCACTTTCCCTAGGCAAATGGGAAGTCCACTGACAGTCCATCTTATGAGACTGAGGCAGGCGCAGTACTGGTACATTTCTCCATTCTTCTGGTAACGTACCTGGTTGGCATTATCGGAACTGGCTCTTCATCTTTTTCAAACAAGGGAAACATTGGTCACATTAAAGGGAGAATACACGTACAGGAAATTACATACCCCACCTCTTTCTGCGAAAATCATATCCACGGCCACTCTATTTTGGAACGCCATGGATGCAGTGGGCCCTAACTGGTTAGCTAACCCTTGCAAAGCATCCCTGGTGTAGTTTACAAACCTCTGCTGATTGTAAGAGATATAATTCATCCAATCTACATTATTATTAACAGTGACAAAAGCAAATGAGGAATCAAAACCTGCTTTAACCTGATCTCTAGAATTAAATTAATCTCGCTCCCCCCTTGGCACTCCTATTACATCTATGTGTACATGTGGGTCAAAGTTACCACCTGGAGCGTCAACGTCTCTCTTAGCACGATGCGGTGTTGGATTCTCACCCTCAGTGTACTCTTCATATTGCACATTTGATTGTATTAATTTGTTCTGAAACAGGGGGCTAGTGTACAGTAGTCAAAGGTGTGTGTTAGAGGAATTGTACCACATTATAGCATGTAAAGGATATCAGGATCATTAGTTTTTTTTCAACGCCAACATGTGGGTCCAAGTGGGCTTTCCTTTGAGCTTGACTGCAGTTGGGGTGGTGAACAACATCTGGTAGGGACATTCAAACAGGGTTTCTCTCTTAAACTTTTCCACATAGACCCTGTCACCTGGTTTTAGATTGTGACACTCATCTGTAGGACCTGGGAGGAAAGCAGAGACTGCAGAATGCATTACTAACAATTCCTTTGGAGAGGCATATGACGAAATTAACAAGAAAATCATTCCCCAAATTCAGCTTCTGTGGCATGTACCCTCCTGGGAAAAAGAACAACTAATGAAAGACACTCAATTCAAAATTTACCCATTTTCTCTATTGCCTTTCGTATCTACTTTCCCCCTACTCCGTGGATGGTAGGGTGTGTGAAAAGCCTGGAATATACCCCAAAACAGACATGATGTGTTGCATTATTTCACCTGTGAAGTGTGTACCTTTGTTCGACTCAATCACTTCTGGTACCCCATATCTGCAGATTACCTCATTCATGAATTTCTGTGTGGTTATCTGCTCATTTACCTTAGTATCAGGGTGGGCCTCCAACCTGAGAAAGACTCGAGCAACAACAAGCACATGTTCATACTCCCCAACAGGTGTGAGCTGAATGTGGTCAAATTGGCAATCTCTGAAATGGGTAGAGTGGTCAAGGCAAGTGTTATATGGCCACCTTACTTCTGTCCGGACTCGCACATGGCAAAGATCATGCTAACTGGACAAATGATGCAGCAGCTACAGAGAACCCAGGTGTCACCCATTCTTGTTCAGTGTCGCCATCATCGCTGCTTTTGATTCTGGGTACCAGTTGGGCCATCATGGGGGAACAGGGACCTCTGTAGGCAAGTTCTGTTGACTGTTCGCCATACGCCGTCCTGTGCTGTCGCTCCCGTATTTTAGCCCATCTGCTTTCTTTCCTCGTTGACTTGTAACTGTAAAGTCCTTGACATATCAAAGTCCAAAGTTTTTATCAAAGTCCAAAGTCTTATCAAAGTCCAAAGTCTTATCACTGACTCATGCTGTCAGTATCTATTCTTCTTTCTTCCACGGCTTGAGGGCCGCTGCCTTTGCTGTGTTGTCGGCGAGGGTGTCATCTCTCGCTTCTCCGTTGTAGAAATCGGTGTGGATTCTCCATTGCCAGGTAGTGGTAGTAGGGTTTCCATGAGACTCTGCACCGCTGCACCATTCTTAATTGGCTGTCCTACTGAGATAACAAGCTGTCTGGCCTTCCATATTGGGCCATAATCATGAGCTATGCCAAATGCATTCCAGGAGTCAGTGTAAAAAGTTGCCGACTTACCTTCTACCACTCCACACGCCCCAGTGAGGGCCTCCGGTTCCGCTTCTTGCCCTGAGACATGCGGAGGCAGAGCTTCTGCGTTTAGGACATCTTGTTGTGTCACCTCTGCATATCTGGTTCGGGATCATCAATCCTCACCCTGATACCATCTACAAAAGAAAACTCAAAATATGCATCATTAACAGTGTGTACATCACTACAATAATGCTATTTAAAAAATAGCTGATCCGCCATACTCAAATCACCTATGCCTCCCCTTCCCCCAGGAATACCTGATTAAAAGAAGAGTAGCCGGATCCAAGGTATTACAACATTGGGAAGCTCAGAGCAATATTGGGGGAGGCATGGAAAGAGCACATTGTAGTCGGATCTAATAGGCCAGAGATAAGTGCTTGGGTTGCACTTGCATGAGCATGTTCTGGGTGTCATTTGGGGTGTGGACCACTAGGGGGTAGTCCAATACCATCTTAGAAGATTTGTCAACCATTGCCTGTACTGCTGCCACCGCAAAAGCAGATGAGGGAGCTCCTCAAGTCACTGGATCCACCCTCATGGCTGTGGTTGTCCTCCGTGCTTTTGTGTCAATACTGTCGTATAGGTGGCAGTATGAAACAAGGTCCAGAAAGGTGCGGAATTTGGCAACGGGTATGGCCTGCAGAACTTGGTAGTCTTTGGAGGCCTCCAGGCCTTACAGCCTTCTGCAAGAGAAATTAACAGTGAAATTGTGGCCGGTTGGCAGTTTTTTCCAAAGCATCAGCACACAGCACCTAACATGTGTGGCTGACCCTTCACCCTTTTTTTTTTTTTTTTTTTATCTAGGGGGATACTGCTTGACCCAGGGGTGTGTATCTGGGTCTCGTATATATTATCATGGTCGATACATTCAATTTCCCTATGCCTGTCTTGCAGGTGTCCCATAATTTGTCAGGAACCGTGGAAAGCTGAGTTTGGGACAGGAGAAAAAACAAAACTTTTCCTTCTGGCTATCTATGATTCTTACCCCCTCCTTGGATAAGGGATGTGTTCTTGCATCATCAAGCTCCACCCCTCTGAGTGTGGCTAATCACTTACTTCCTTATTCTCTCATTCAATGTTAGCGGTCCTTGGGTACACATCACAACTCAATAAAGATAAAGTCTTATGCACCACACAATTTACATTTTACAAATTACGGGTCAATCTGCCCCGTTCCTCCTGTGGATACCTGGCCTTATCGTTACCTGCTTGTTTCCTATTCCTTGGCTTCTCTACCGTCTCTCTTTCTCCCTGTAGTTTATTTATTCTATATTGTCTGTGAATATACGTTACTTGTGCTGGGACTACAGGGCAAGTAACTTCCTCTTTTTAGGTCTCTTACTCATGTGACAGCCCAGCGACAGGATTATAAGGGAGATAACGGGAGTACGTGGCTAATTTTTACTTCTACAACAGTAGACAGTTGTTGTCCCAGACTTCCGGCGACCGGGCAGATGCAGTCTTAGATGCCGGACATCTCCATCTGATTGGTAATGTACTGCAATTCTCTCTATTCACTAAGCTGGTGTCTTTGTATATTAATACAGACGCCATTGCAGCCCACCTTCACTTCCTCTTTTCTGACACTTAGAGAAATTCTAACGTCTAATGCATAAATCACATAGATTATGTTGTAACTTCTGTCACAGTGGTGGTTACAATTGAATTGGGGACTAAACACCTATTGGGGACTTGGCAAACATAGACGTATTTTCTTGTGGGCACGGTGTATTGGGATTTGGTGGGCTACGCAGTCTGTATTCTTAAGAGCCCCCTCAGGATGTGCGTGGCATACAACTTTTTACATTTGTATGACGGATGTATTTGTCTGAAGGATTAGATTCCATAACAAGACATACTAGTAGTTTCAACATCCAATATTAGTTAAATAACTAACAAATGTAACAGCACAATAATTGTTCCGCTTCTATTGAGAGTTCCACTTCCTCTTTTTAAATGTAGTTAGCAGCTCTTTTTTTTCCTTTCTCCAAACACACTTACGGGCACAAGCCTATACTTCTATGCTATTATCAACGTTTAACAATTCGAAAGCAACACAGTTTAGTAGTCTGTCTTTTACTAGAAGGGATCCAATAATGCAACCCAACCTATAAAGTCCAAACCCACAGCGCGCCGCTGTGTACGGTGCATTATCTTGGCTATAACCCAGCCAATGCATTCTCATTGCTAACAATCCCTTCCTACAGTTACTGATACTAATTCTATATGACCAACAAACAAACTATTCCTATATAACAACTCAGGATTAGCTCTACACAACAGACAAGCACACTAACTTTATATAAAAGACAGATAGGACACACAGAAAGATTGCTTGATTAATCAATGATAACTTGACTCTCCACCCCTTTCACACTTTCCTGGAGGGTGTAAGAATTAACCTTGGTACATTGTTTGCTGCCTTTCAATTTCAATCATGGCTGCCAGATTTATGATTATAGAAGTCTCCTCAGACGCCGGACACAGTATGCCCCGCCCTAGAGTCTCTAGCATTTCTGTCGCTACACAGTTTATCAATCTACCCTCAGACGGAGGGATCTACTCGTGGACATTTAAACAATAAACAAATATTTGTGGACACACACAAGTAGACAGACAATTAGGCCTCCTTCCCACGAGCGTGACGGGCTCCGCAGCGTAATATTCCGCTGTGAAGCCCGTCACGGCGCCCCCCAGAGCCCCTATACTTACCTGCGGGAGATAGCGTGAAATCGCTTCCCCGCCCACCACCGCCGCGTCACCGCTCGTCACCGCTCGTCACCGCCCACCGCTCTCGCGTCACCAGCCGTGTCACGTGACGCGGCCGGACCGCGTCATTTGGCGTCATATGACGCTCGGCGGTGGGCGGGAAAGCGTTTTTTCACGCTATCTCCCGCTGGTTACAGCGGGAGATAGCGTGAATGGACGGCTTCCATTGACTGCAATGGAAGCCGTCAGTGCGTACAGCCCGTCCTCACCCGCAGAAAATAGAGCATGCTGCGGGTGAGGACGGGAGAAATCGCGGTGCGTAATTCCGCGGTGGAATTACGCATCGTGAGCATGGAGCTATTAGGTTCAATAGAACCTAATAGCTGCGTGCAACGCAGCGGATTTTCGCCGCGAATTACGCGGCGGAAATCCGTTCGTGGGAAGGAGGCCTTAGACGGAGCACCAGTACGGCTGGCTTAGTCTAAACTGCCCCTCGGGATACTGTCTGGTAGCCCCCCTGTCCTAGATCTTTTACCAGACTTTACCGGAGCAGAGGTGCCTGTCCAGACGTTTGACCGTTTCCTGACTCTAAGGTTTTAGACACCAAACCTGACCCGAGCAAGACCTCCTAGTCAAACTACCCTGTCAGCTCTTCCACATCTGACACCCGCAGAGCATTTCAGAAGATGCAGCGCTCCCCTGCGAAGTCTTCGGCGGTCGGCGCACTCCTTCCCTGTAAGCTGGCGGCCTGTACTAAACGCAGCGCCGCTGGCCATGTGATGGCGCTTCCACATCAGCTGACCAGTGGTTTGGCGCTGACTTGGAGGTCGCTGGGTGAAGGAGTGCGCTGACAGCCGAAGACTTCAAGGGTTAGCGCTGCATCTTCTGAAATCCGCTCGGGTGCGCACTTGAGTTCGAGTCAAAATCCGCATTATGCGCCGTTTTGATCGTTTGGATGCATTTTGTACAGTTTTTGCCGCTTTTTAAGAGTCGTGTCGCACACTTAGATGTTTTTGATAAGAGGTCCGATATCTGTAAATCTTGCCCGTTTTTATTTCTTTGTCACATTTGCGCCACGTTTTTCCTCGCACCTGGCCCGCATGTCTGCTAAGAAATACTGAAGACCCCTAAGGAATCTCCTGGCGTCTTGTCACCGTTGGTGGAGATCCCCGGTCGCCGACGCGGCCCCCACGCCGCTGCCGCCTCTAATGTGTGATCAGAGCCCGGGCTGAGCGGTTTACAAAGCGGCTTTAATGCTACTTGGCAGCGATCTCGCCAGCGCGGTCAGACCAGCGGCTTCCTTCTAATCATGCGATGCGAATCTGCGTCCTCAACCAACTTCTGAAGCCCAACTGGCGCGTTGCGCATCTGCTGATTTCATCCCCGCCATCTTTCCCTTTGAAGATCCGAGTCTGAAGCCGCACGGTGGATCCGATGATCAAAGGAATCCCATCGACAAGAGTAATTAGCCACATTGTCATTTGCATATTATCCCGTCCTCGCCTTCATGCCTTGTTACTGGCGCAAAGTTTGGAAGACGTCAGTCAACAGCTGATAGTCGCTGACAGGATGAGAGACATGATTACCGGGGAGGGGGGATGTCACAGAGCATCATCGGGCAGCGCGGGGTTACAGATGTGTATACACTAATGGAATACGTGTAGCAGTGACATCACACAGTCCCGTATACACTAATGGGACCTGACTCCCCGGATGTATATAGTAGTGACATCACACGGTCCTGTATACACTAATGGGACCTGACTGCCTGGATGTATATACTAGTGACATCACACGGTCCTGTATACACTAATGGGACCTGACTGCCTGGATGTATATAGTAGTGACATCACACAGTCCTGTATACACTAATGGGACCTGACTGCCTGGATGTATATAGTGGTAACATCACACGGTCCTGTATACATTAATGGGGCCTGACTGCCTGGATGTATATAGTGGTGACATCACACGGTCCTGTATACACTAATGGGGCCTGACTACAGGATGTATATAGTAGTGACATCACACGGTCCTGTATACACTAATGGGGCCTGACTGCCTGGATGTATATAGTAGTGACATCACACGGTCCTGTATTCACTAATGGGGCCTGACTGCCTGGATGTATATAGTAGTGACATCACACGGTCCTGTATACATTAATGGGGCCTGACTGCCTGGATGTATATAGTAGTGACATCACACGGTCCCAGTTCAGGACTTTGACTCAAAGTACTATAGTCAGACCAGTGCCAGTATTATTGGAGGTATCAGGGTGGCGGCGTCATAGGTGTTGGCAGTGTTGTAGGTTGTGGTGGTGGTGGTGATGGCTGTGTGATAGGAGGTGTCTGTGCTGCAGATGGCGGTGTTGTTGGCGGTGGCGTTGTTATAGCAAGTGAGAGTATTACTGGAGATGGTGGTGACAGTAATATTACAGATGGCGGTATTATAGGAGGCGACGGTGTTAATGGAGATAGCGGTGTGATAGATGGTGGCAGTATTATAGACTGTGATGCATAACATAATATTAACAGTCTGTAAGGTCAAAAAAGTTCCATCCAGTTCAGCCCATTACCCCCCAATGTTGATCCAGAGGAAGGCAAAAAAAAAACCCAATAAGGTAGAAGACAATTTTCTTTCATTCAGGGGAAAAAAAATTCCTTCCTGACTCCAATCTGGCAATCAGAATAATCCCCGGATCACCGACCCTTCTGAGTAATCAGTGATATAACATGTAATATTGTATCGCTCAAGAAAGTTGTCCGGCCCACTCTTGTACTCTTTTACTGAGGGTCTCCATCACCACGTCCCCAGGCAGAAAGTTCCACAGTCTCACTGCTCTTACTGTAAAGAACCACCTTCTATGTCGGTGTAGAAACCTTCTTTCCTCTAGACGTAGAGGGCGCCCCCTTGTTACAGTCCTGGGTATAATAGATGATGGGAGAGATCTCTGTATTGTCCCCTGATATATTTATACATAGTTATTAGAGCGCCCCCTTGTTACAGTCCTGGGTATAATAGATGATGGGAGAGATCTCTGTATTGTCCCCTGATATATTTATACATAGTTATTAGAGCGCCCCCTTGTTACAGTCCTGGGTATAATAGATGATGGGAGAGATCTCTGTATTGTCCCCCTGATATATCTATACATAGTTATTAGAGCGCCCCCTTGTTACAGTCCTGGGTATAATAGATGATGGGAGAGATCTCTGTACTGACCCCTGATATATTATACATAGTTATTAGAGCGCCCCCTTGTTACAGTCCTGGGTATAAATAGATGATGGGAGAGATCTCCGTATTGTCCCCTGATATATATTTATACATAGTTATAGAGCGCCCCCTTGTTACAGTCCTGGGTATAATAGATGATGGGAGAGATCTCTGTATTGTCCCCTGATATATTTATACATAGTTATTAGAGCGCCCCCTTGTTACAGTCCTGGGTATAATTGATGATGGGAGAGATCTCTGTATTGTCCTCTGATATATTATCCATAGTTATTAGAGCGCCCCCTTGTTACAGTCCTGGGTATAAATAGATGATGGGAGAGATCTCCGTATTGTCCCCTGATATATATTTATACATAGTTATAGAGCGCCCCCTTGTTACAGTCCTGGGTACAATAGATGATGGTATAGATCTCTGTACTGACCCCTGATATATTATACATAGTTATTAGAGCACCCCCTTGTTACAGTCCCGGGTATAATAGATGATGGGAGAGATCTCTGTATTGTCCCCTGATATATTATACATAGTTATTAGGTCGCCCCTCAGATGTGTTTTTTTCTAAACTAAATAACCCCAATTTTGATCACCTCTCTGGGTATTGTAGTCCGCCCATTTATTACTTTAGCCTTTGTACCCACTCAAGCTCTGATATGTCTTTCTTGAGTACCGGTCCCCAAAACTGTCCGCAATGTTCCATGTGTGGTCTGACCAGTGACTTGTTATAGGAGCTGGTGACGGTGTTGTAGGTGGTGGTGCTGGAGATGGCAGTGGCTGTGATTGGTGGTGACGGTGTTGTAGGTGGTGGTGTTGTAGATGGCAGTGGCTGTGATTGGTGGTGACGGTGTTGTAGGTGGTGGTGTTGGAGATGGCAGTGGCTGTGATTGGTGGTGACGGTGTTGTAGGTGGTGGTGTTGTAGATGGCAGTGGCTGTGATTGGTGGTGACGGTGTTGTAGGTGGTGGTGTTGGAGATGGCAGTGGCTGTGATTGGTGGTGACGGTGTTGTAGGTGGTGGTGTTGTAGATGGCAGTGGCTGTGATTGGTGGTGACGGTGTTGTAGGTGGTGGTGTTGGAGATGGCAGTGGCTGTGATTGGTGGTGACGGTGTTGTAGGTGGTGGTGTTGTAGATGGCAGTGGCTGTGATTGGTGGTGACGGTGTTGTAGGTGGTGGTGTTGGAGATGGCAGTGGCTGTGATTGGTGGTGACGGTGTTGTAGGTGGTGGTGTTGGAGATGGCAGTGGCTGTGATTGGTGGTGACGGTGTTGTAGGTGGTGGTGTTGGAGATGGCAGTGGCTGTGATTGGTGGTGACGGTGTTGTAGGTGGTGGTGTTGGAGATGGCAGTGGCTGTGATTGGTGGTGACGGTGTTGTAGGTGGTGGTGTTGGAGATGGCAGTGGCTGTGATTGGTGGTGACGGTGTTGTAGGTGGTGGTGTTGGAGATGGCAGTGGCTGTGATTGGTGGTGACGGTGTTGTAGGTGGTGGTGTTGGAGATGGCAGTGGCTGTGATTGGTGGTGACGGTGTTGTAGGTGGTGGTGTTGGAGATGGCAGTGGCTGTGATTGGTGGTGACGGTGTTGTAGGTGGTGGTGTTGTAGATGGCAGTGGCTGTGATTGGTGGTGACGGTGTTGTAGGTGGTGTTGGAGATGGCAGTGGCTGTGATTGGTGGTGACGGTGTTGTAGGTGGTGGTGTTTGAGATGGCAGTGGCTGTGATTGGTGGTGACGGTGTTGTAGGTGGTGGTGCTGGAGATGGTGGTGGCTGTGATTGGTGGTGACGGTGTTGTAGGTGGTGGTGCTGGAGATGGCGGTGGCTGTGATTGGTGGTGACGGTGTTGTAGGTGGTGGTGTTGGAGATGGCAGTGGCTGTGATTGGTGGTGACGGTGTTATAGGTGGTGGTGTTAGAGATGGCAGTGGCTGTGATTGGTGGTGACGGTGTTATAGGTGGTGGTGCTGGAGATGGCGGTGGCTGTGGCTGTGATTGGTGGTGACGGTGTTGTAGGTGGTGGTGCTGGAGATGGCAGTGGCTGTGATTGGTGGTAACGGTGTTGTAGGTGGTGGTGCTGGAGATGGCAGTGGCTGTGATTGGTGGTGACGGTGTTGTAGGTGGTGGTGTTGTAGATGGCAGTGGCTGTGATTGGTGGTGACGGTGTTGTAGGTGGTGGTGTTGTAGATGGCAGTGGCTGTGATTGGTGGTGACGGTGTTGTAGGTGGTGGTGTTGGAGATGGCAGTGGCTGTGATTGGTGGTGACAGTGTTGTAGGTGGTGGTGTTGGAGATGGCAGTGGCTGTGATTGGTGGTGACGGTGTTGTAGGTGGTGGTGTTGGAGATGGCGGTGGCTGTGATTGGTGGTGACGGTGTTGTAGGTGGTGGTGCTGGAGATGGCAGTGGCTGTGATTGGTGGTGACGGTGTTATAGGTGGTGGTGCTGGAGATGGCAGTGGCTGTGATTGGTGGTGACGGTGTTGTAGGTGGTGGTGTTGCAGATGGCAGTGGCTGTGATTGGTGGTGACGGTGTTGTAGGTGGTGGTGTTGGAGATGGCAGTGGCTGTGATTGGTGGTGACGGTGTTGTAGGTGGTGGTGTTGGAGATGGCAGTGGCTGTGATTGGTGGTGACGGTGTTGTAGGTGGTGGTGTTGGAGATGGCAGTGGCTGTGATTGGTGGTGACGTTGTTGTAGGTGGTGTTGGAGATGGCGGTGGCTGTGATTGGTGGTGACGGTGTTGTAGGTGGTGGTGTTGGAGATGGCGGTGGCTGTGATTGGTGGTGACGGTGTTGTAGGTGGTGGTGTTGGAGATGGTGGTGGCTGTGATTGGTGGTGACGGTGTTGTAGGACAGAGCATTGTGATTGGAGGTGTTGATGGTTTTGATGACGCTGATATGATGGGTGATAAGTGTTTTAGGCGGTGCTGTGAAGCCCTCCCAGGACAGGTGCTCCGCTTCCCCCTTCGGAGGTGCCTGTAGGATTTGTCACCCAATCTGGTATTTGTGCTCCTACAAAGGTCTCGTTACTTCAGTGTTGTGGGAGGTGGCAGCGATGCAGGCGGCGCCCGTGTTATACAAGGCGGCGGTCGCACCTCACGCAGTTTAGTGGTCCTTCCTGCACATCTATTCCAATACAAGTTGGCGCATCAGCTGTTTGGGGGAACTGATAAAAGGGCTGTGCCGTTGTGAAGCGACCTTCCGCTGACTGGGGGTAGCGGTGGGATACAGAAATCGTTCAAGACTGAACGATTCTCGCTGAACGAGTTCCTGATGAAGCTGCCAACGAGCCGGCGGTGACGTCACTCGCTTGTGCAAATGAGAATCGGCTCGTCTAAAAGGAGCCTTCATCCTGCGCTTCTTAAAGGGGCGGTGCTGCCGGCACGAGAAGACCAACCGCCAGATCGTTCAGGTCGCCTCTCAGTGGACAGGAGTGCAGATCATATATACACTGAACAGCGACTTTATTAGACCCCCCCATCAGGTAGCGCCTTGGACCTCCTTCACCTTTCAGAACTGCAGCAATTTGTCGTGACGTCCATCGCAGGTATCGGAGGACGCAGGCTGCGCCAAGAAACCCTTCCCCACACCATTACTGCCCCTCCACCAGCCTGACAGGAAGGGTCATCGATTCATGTTGCTTGCACCAAATTCTAACCTCCCATCAGCAGAAATCTGGATCCATCTGACCAGGAGATGTTTTTCCGCTGCTCAGTGATTCAAGTTTTGCGCTCTTTTGCCCGCTGGAGTCTCTACTTTCCGTTTCTCTTAGACACAATGGCGCTGGAACTGGTCGTCTGGTGTTATAGCCCCTCCATGTAAGGAACAGCAAGGTTCGGCTGCTCCTGACTGTGCAGCGCACCTGTTGGTCTGAACGATTCCTGACATCCTCCTCTGACCCCTTTCAGTGATTCCTGACATCCTCCTCTGACCCCTTTCAGTGATTCCTGACATCCTCCTCTGACCCCTTTCAGTGAGGAGTTGTTTCCATCCACAGGATCCCCTCTCACTGGATGTTTTCCTTGATCACACCGTACTCCACGCCGTTATACGAGAAAATCCCACGCAGCTGGCAGTGACATCCCGGCTCCAGCTAGTCCAGCACCGATGACCAGACCTCGTTGGAAGTCGCTCCGATCGCTGGATTTTCCCATCTAATGTGGATTCACACTGAGACTGATCCGCGGAAAACTGATGTGATTTTATGCTGCACTCCGGGGATGACTTCCATACAGGGAAGCGCCAATCATGAGAGGGGTGGAGTCTCTAATAAAGTGGCCAATCAGTGCATAATATAAAACATAATTACATTTATTTCTGGAACGCCAACATATTTCACTGCATTACAAAGAAAATCCGAAGTCCCAGAACAAACAGAATGTTCATTATTAATCAGATCCCAAGAGCTTACAATCTAGGAGGAGATGGGGGTGAGACAAGAGGTACAAATATGACATGATGTAAAATAATGGTATAATATTCCCCACTGCTGTCACTTGGCTTCTCAGCGGTCACCGACTAATCAGTATGTCTCTTTACACTATAGGTTACTGCTGTGGGACTGCGATGACCGGAGTTACAGCTACTACATCGAGGTGTCTACGAACCAGCAGCAGTGGACGATGGTGGCCGATCGCACAAAGGTCCCCTGCAGGTAGACGTGGGCCAACGATCATTCCGTGTCACGTAGATTAGGCGAACGTCCTGTAATCCCTGCCTAGAATCATCGGTACTGACAAATAGGTTTGAGGGTGCAGTACCAACATTAGACTGCAGGTGTCACTGTTGCAGTGACTTTATAAAGAAGGAAAGGGCCATTTCCCACTACGGCATAAGTGTTGCATGAGTGGCGGTCTCACCTCCGGGGGCCCTATGATAACACTGAGCTGCCACAGCATGTAGTGTTGTCATGGGGACACAGAGGCCGAATGTTCATGTTCGCCTCTGCGTAGGTACGGCTTGAGCCACACATCAGCGGCAAAGAAAAATGCAACGAAGATACGGCGATTTCACCGCTGATGATGATATAATGCATCCGGCTGTAGTGAAAAAATGGCGCTATCGCCTTAACTCCTTGCTGCATTTAGATGACGGTTTTGGCGTCTCGTTGATCTGCACCAACGAAGATTTTTTCGTGTTAGCCGAGGCGCTGTCAGGTGACACGGTCGCCCTTTTGGGCGGCTCTCTCCAATGTCATGTACCTCTCACATCTCTCACCCAGACAGTACTTAGCCCTTATTAGGCCGTGTCTAATTCCAGCTCCGTTGGATAAAGGTTACACCGGATGGGATGGATTCTGGTTAATACCGCCATGACGGTGCAAAGTCGCCTGTCAAAACCCGGGACGCCGCAGAGTCTTGTTATTCCACTTCCTGTCTTGATGTACTGTAACCACATGAATAATTCCCTCCCGGACAGCCCGTGCCGTCCTCCGCCTCTCGCCATCCGCAGAAGCTGTCACGTCGTTTATTTCTGACTCCCTCTACCTCCTTAATAAAAGCCAATTAGTGCCCCGCGCCAATGTCATTGTCATCCCTTTAAATGCCAGGCGTAGATTTATTTCTCGCCTTCACCTATTATGACAAGAGAGAAAGCGTCTTTTGCTTTTCTTCTTCTTAAAGGGCAAGCGCTGATGATAGTGTTTTGGGGTTTTTTTTCGCGGCGGCGTGTTTTCCATCGCACTGATGTCTGTTATAAAAACGAGCCATCTGAGCTGTAAATAGCGAGAGGCGGCGGTAATTATACCCGACCGCTCAGCCAGCTAACCTTTGCTTCATAGTAAGTAATGGCCTCCATTCTAGCGCATCATTCCAGAGAAGTTGTGGAATAAATATCTGCCTGCAGGACTCCGAGCGCCCGAGGTACGCAGCTCCACTGCCGGTCAGTGGGGAACGGTTTCATCTCCAGCTGAAAAATGGAGCGAGAGTGAGCCTGGACACCATCCGCTATACTGCATGTGTTATATCCCTATGGAACCACTCCTCCGGGTGCAGATATAGCTGATAGCCGGCTATATTATATCCATATCGCTATCGCTACTCGTACCGGGAGGAAGTTATGAACACGGCGAGGACAACTCCACTGCTTATTCTTTGCACATACTGATCCCAGAGATAGTGGAACCTCCAGATACTGAGCCGGAGACGCCACAGCATGCTCTGCTGTAAGAAGACTTTCTAATTATAAAAGTTTAATTAACTTCATTATTTTCTGGTGAAGATCAAATTAATATGAAACATTCAGAATTATCTTTCACATCATAGCAGCCTCACATGAACATCTATAACACACCTACAGTCTGCAGCCTAGAAGGAGAATGCCGGTTATATATGATAGTATAACTACAATACTGCCCCCTATGTACAAGAAAATAACTACTAGAATACTGCCCCCTATGTACAAGAATATAACTACTATAATACTGCCCCCTATGGACGAGAATATAACTACTATAATACTGCCCCCTATGGACGAGAATATAACTACTATAATACTGCCTCCATGTACAGGAATATAACTACTATAATACTGCCCCCATGTACAAGAATATAACTACTATAATACTGCCCTCTATCTACAAGAATATAACTACTATAATACTGCTCCCTATGTACAATAATATAACTATTATAATACTGCTCCCTATGTACAAGAATATAACTACTATAATACTGCACCCATGTACAATAATATACCTACTATAATACTGCCCCCTATGTACAAGAATATAACTACTATAATACTGCCCCTATGTACAAGAATATAACTACTATAATACTGCCCCCTATGTACAGGAATATAACTGCTATAATACTGCCTCCTATGTACAAGAATATAACTACTGTAATACTGCCCCCTATGTAGAAGAATATAACTACTATAATACTGCCCCCTATGTACAAGAATATAACTACTATAATACTGCCCCCTATGTACAAGAATATAACTACTATAATACTGCCCCCTATGTACAAGAATATAACTACTATAATACTGCCTCCTATGTACAAGAATATAACTACTATAATACTGCCTCCCTATGTACAATAATATAACTACTATAATACTGCCCCCTATGTACAAGAATATAACTACTATAATACTGCCTCCTATGTACAAGAATATAACTACTATAATACTGTCCCCTATGTACAAGAATATAACTACTGTAATACAGCCACCTGTGTACAAGAATATAACTACTATAATACTGCTCCTATGTACAAGAATATAACTACTATAATACTGCCCCCTATGTACAAGAATATAACTACTATTATACTGCCCCCTATGTACAAGAATATAACCACTATAATACTGCCCCTATGTACAAGAATATAACTACTATAATACTGCCCCCTATGTACAAGAATATAACTACTATAATACTGCCCCCTATGTACAAGAATATAACTACTATAATACTGCCTCCTATGTACAAGAATATAACTACTGTAATACTGCCCCCTATGTAGAAGAATATAACTACTATAATACTGCCCCCTATGTACAAGAATATAACTACTATAATACTGCCCCTTATGTACAAGAATATAACTACTATAATACTGCCCCCTATGTACAAGAATATAACTGCTATAATACTGCCTCCTATGTACAAGAATATAACTACTGTAATACTGCCCCCTATGTACAAGAATATAACTACTATAATACTGCCTCCTATGTACAAGAATATAACTAGTATAATACTGCCCCCTATGTACAAGAATATAACTACTATAATACTGCCTCCTATGTACAAGAATATAACTAGTATAATACTGCCCCCTATGTGCAAGAATATAACTACTATAATACTGCCCCCTATGTACAAAAATATAACTACTATAATACTGCCCCCTATGTACAAGAATATAACTACTATAATACTGCCCCCTATGTACAAGAATATAAGTACTATAATACTGCCCCCTTTTGTACAAGAATATAACTACTATAATACTGCCCCCTTTTGTACAAGAATATAACTACTATAATACTGCCTCCTATGTACAAGAATATAACTACTATAATACTGCTCCCTATGTACAAGAATATAACTACTATAATACTGCTCCCTATGTACAAGAATATAACTACTATAATACTGCCCCCTATGTACAAGAATATAACTACTATAATACTGCTCCCTATGTACAAGAATATAACTACTATAATACTGCTCCCTATGTACAAGAATATAACTACTATAATATTGCCTCCTATGTACAAGAATATAACTACTATAATACTACCTCCTATGTACAAGAATATATCTACTATAATACTGCCCCCTATGTACAAGAATATAACTACTATAATACTGTCTCCTATGTATAAGAATATAACTACTATAATACTGCCCCCTATGTACAAGAATATAACTACTATAATACTGCCCCCTTTTGTACAAGAATATAAATACTATAATACTGCCCCCTATGTACAAGAATATAACTACTATAATACTGCCCCCTATGTACAAGAATATAATTACTATAATATTGCCTCCTATGCACAAGAATATAACTACTATAATACTGCTCCCTATGTACAAGAATATAACTACTATAATACTGTCTCCTATGTATAAGAATATAACTACTATAATACTGCCCCCTATGTACAAGAATATAACTACTATAATACTGCCCCCTTTTGTACAAGAATATAAATACTATAATACTGCCCCCTATGTACAAGAATATAACTACTATAATACTGCCCCCTATGTACAAGAATATAATTACTATAATATTGCCTCCTATGCACAAGAATATAACTACTATAATACTGCTCCTATGTACAAGAATATAACTACTATAATATTGCCTCCTATGCACAAGAATATAACTACTATAATACTGCTCCTATGTACAAGAATATAACTACTATAATACTGCCCCCTATGCACAAGAATATAACTACTATAATACTGCCCCCTATGTACAAGAATATAACTACTATAATACTGCCTCCTATGTACAAGAATATAACTACTATAATACTGCTCCTATGTACAAGAATATAACTACTATAATACTGCCCCTATGTACAAGAGTATAACTACTATAATACTGCCCCCTATGTACAAGAATATAACTACTATAATACTGCCCCTATGTACAAGAATATAACTACTATAATACTGCCCCCTATGTACAAGAATATAACTACTATAATACTGCCCCCTATGTACAAGAATATAACTCCTATAATACTACCCCTATGTACAAGAATATAACTCCTATAATACTGCCCCCTATGTACAAGAATATAGCTATTATAATACTGCCCCTAATGTACAAGAGTACAACTACTATAATACTGCCCCCTCTGGAGATGAGTATATTTCTTTGATGGGGGTTACATTTTACTCCCCCACTATTGATGCGCTGTTGTCGCGCTTGCTCTGGTTTTTTCCCGCTTCCTCTTGTGCCCGGTACACTTATTAATAAGCCATTACATAATGCAGCGCTCGGGCTTATTGTGTGGCGGCTTCTTCCTCCTGACAGCGCTTTGTGTGCTCTCGTCTTTGTAGGTGTCAGGTACGAGCAGTGGAGATGTCAGGGTTGGCAGCACAATGGCGCGGCTTATATTGAGGCTGTGTTCTTCCCTGTACATTGGATATAAGATCACTTTGCATATTGGTGTCTGCCGGCAGCTCATTGTCTGCACGTCTCTATTCAGGCTGCCACAGAAGAGCAGCGAGCGTTTGCTGAGCCGTGTGCCCCTCACCCGCCGCCACTTCTTATAGTCTCCAGTACTATTGTTCTGCCCCATCACAGACGGCCTCCGGGGTCTCCGGTATTATGCAGTAATGAGGACGCACTTGTTATAGTCTGTGCTGGGTGAGCGCCCTCTGTGGTGGCGCAGTAGAACTGCCACGTTTCAGGTGAACAACTCTATTTACCTGAGAATCGGGTCTGCCATCAGACTGCGGTCTGTTTAACAGTTCCTATTTCACACTTGGGGTACAGGAGCGTGATATTTGGGGTGCAGAGTAATTAAACACTTGAGGGGTTCTAGACAATGACACTCTGACGCTTAGTGTGTCAGTGTCCGGTACCCCACGTGCCGTCGTCCCATTGTTATGTACACCGCTACATGGGATCTAGGATAATGACACGCGGACACTTGGGAGACGGGGCAGTGGCGCTTTGGGGGACGGGGCAGTGGCGCGCAGGCTCTTTGGGGGACAGGGCAGTGGCGCGCAGGCTCTTTGGGGGACGGGGCAGTGGGGCGCAGGCGTTTTGGGGGAGGGGGCAGTGGCGCGCAGGCGTTTTGGGGGAGGGGGAGTGGCGCGCGGGCGCTTTTGGGGACGGGGTAGTGGGGCGCGGGCTCTTTGGGGGACGGGCTCTTTGGGGGACGGGGCAGTGGGGTTTGGGCTCTTTGGGGGACGGGGCAGTGGGGCGCGGCCTCTTTGGGGGACGGGGCAGTGGGGCGCGGCCTCTTTGGGGGACGGGGCAGTGGGGCGCGGCCTCTTTGGGGGACGGGGCAGTGGGGCGCGGCCTCTTTGGGGGACGGGGCAGTGGGGCGCGGCCTCTTTGGGGGACGGGGCAGTGGGGCGCGGCCTCTTTGGGGGACGGGGCAGTGGGGCGCGGCCTCTTTGGGGGACGGGGCAGTGGGGCGCGGCCTCTTTGGGGGACGGGGCAGTGGGGCGCGGCCTCTTTGGGGGACGGGGCAGTGGGGCGCGGCCTCTTTGGGGGACGGGGCAGTGGGGCGCGGCCTCTTTGGGGGACGGGGCAGTGGGGCGCGGGCTCTTTGGGGGACGGGGCAGTGGGGCGCGGCCTCTTTGGGGGACGGGGCAGTGGGGCGCGGCCTCTTTGGGGGACGGGGCAGTGGGGCGCGGCCTCTTTGGGGGACGGGGCAGTGGGGCGCGGGCTCTTTGGGGGACGGGGCAGTGGCGCGCGGGCTCTTTGGGGGACGGGGCAGTGGCGCGCGGGCTCTTAGGGGGACGGGGCAGTGGCGCGCGGGAGCTTTGGGGGACGGGGCAGTGGCGCGCGGGAGCTTTGGGAGATGGCGCGGGGCAGTGGCGCGCGGGCGCTGGGGGCACGGGGCAGTGGCACTGGGGGGCACGGGGCAGTGGCACATTGTCACGCCTCCTCTCTGTGGTCAGTGTGATGTCATCAGTAGTGGGTCGGGGTGTGTTATATCGATTAGTCACTTTGGGTCAACAGTGGCTGTCGGTGAGATCCCCCCGGGAGCCACCTGATCACTTTGTATTACACTTCAGTGTGTGGAAGGAGGAGATGTTACATTGTTACCCCGGAGATAAGCGGATCACCTGACTATCAGGCGCCACTGATCTTCCTCAGCACATATGACCCACCTGATGGGGTTGCAGCGGGAGGATGTTATGGGGGACTCGGAAACCCCCTTACTATGTAAAGATAAAGTTTTCACCTTTTTCATCACCTGATTGTCTCGTTTAGTGTTTTCAGGACCTCTGCTTGTTGTCACTGACTGGCAATATTCAGAATACCTCTCGAGTCCCAGTGCCTCTCACAGCTGAGGGTTCGCTGCCGGGTCAGCTCCACTGTTCATAGGAGGACATCTATGTATAACGTTGTGTTTCCTACTCCAATCACATCTAAAGCTGCTATGTGCAACCCATTATCTCTAGACCCCATGGTGCATTGCATTGTGGGTGAACAGTGTAGTAGACACTGATACAGCAGGGGGCAGCAGTGAGATCTGTGGTCCTCCAGTTAGAGGTTTACACTCCAGTCACATTCAGAGCTGCATCCACAATTCTGCTCTCTTTCATTGGCTGTAGCTGGGGTCGCCGACATTAACCCCCTCCTGTCACTTTGTCTTCCAGGTCGTGGCAGACCATCACATTCGACCGACAACCGACGTGCTTCATCAGGATCGTAGGGACCCACAACACGGCGAACGAGGTGAGTCTGACGGAGCCGCAGTCACATGTAGAGCTGCGCATAAAAGCTGCCGCCTCAGCTCTGCCTTGTCATGATTCTCTAGTCCCTTCCAGAGCTGCGTAGATTGTGTTTCGGATTCTGTGCTCACCCCAATTCCAGTGTATATTGCTGCATTGCATTATGGGATTTGTAGCTTTTCTACATGACTGTCTATCCTGTTGATTGAGGCGCCATTACCGCATTTAAAGGGCCGGTAGCACCGGTAAAGTCACAAAGACGATCCGAACGATTTCACGGTTCGGCGACGCGATACATGGGTGTTAGTTCGCCCCTCTCGTTAGGACACTTCTACTAACGCATCCCTCCGGGTAGATGTGACATTTCATACGTAGTGGCGGCCATATTGGTCGTTACGCAGCTGATGTTTGGAGTGAACGCTGCGGTTTAACCCCTTGTGTTCTGTTACAGGTCTTCCACTGCGTTCACTTTGAGTGTCCGGCGCAGACCATCAGCCACAAGGAAGAGAGCGTCGAGGAGAGCTCATCGAGCGAGCAGACGGTATCGCTGACACTGCGAGCGTCCAGCGCAAACTCGCTGCACACAGGGACTGATCCGAGCGGCCGGAGTCAAGGGCACTGAGGCGAAAGGCGTCCGGACGCCGTGCGTTTTGTAATCTTGTCGTAACCCCGACTCTGTGTGCCCAAGGACAACGCCGCCGACCTCTGATAAATCCGTAAGACCGCCCGGCAGAGAAAATTGCTGTTCAATCTTCATCAAGACGTTTAATGGCGCCCCCGCCCGCCCCGCGCCGTCCGACCGCGTCTATAGGAACGTCAACCAGTAATTGACCAGATGGCTGTTGAGATTGGGGCGCTGTCGCCATCGTGGATCGCCGCTAATTGAGAGATATATTAGCTTCTGGCCTCAGCTTTTCCGTTCGCGCCCCTCCTCTCCCTCCGCCACTTATCGTACAGATTGTTTTACCAGCCTGTCACACGCCGCCGCCGACGCGCACAGAAGTCTCCGAACACAAACCACCCACGGAGACGACTTCAGATAAAAATAGCGTCTGGCTTCATCGAGCAGAAACCTGTTTCTGAGCACTTAATGCAAGCGGCGAGAACAGCAGCAGCGGTGGTGGTGGCGGTCTGGGAACCGATACACCCGCACACAAATATGTGTTAAGAGTCGGGGGGGAGAATCGCCTGCAGACCATGAGGCGCACCTGTAGTGCATCCGACCTGTCGCCATCTTTGCAGGGGCGTGACCGAGCGGGGGAGATGTATGGAAGAACACGGCTGTTTTTGCACTAAACATTAAACTGCTGCGGCGCAGGACGGACTGACGTTACGACCGCGTCCTACTGAACACTACACACGGGGGAAATAGCACCGCTAATTAGAAGTCGCCGTCTACTAAACCATTAACTGTTGAGTAACAACGAGGGCACTCGCCCACTCTTCACAGACTGCTGCCTGGCACAATCACTATTCAGGATTTTGGGCGCTGGGATGGCGGCCATATTGGTTGCCAGCCATTTTTATGAGACTCCTGCGTTCGCATGATCAACGTACTGGATTCAGAGCGCAGTGAGGGCGGCCATATTGATTGGCAGACATCTTTATGAGACTCCTGGACTCCAGCGTTGCACGATCACTGGGCACTGTGATGGCGGCAGAAAAATAGCTGGCAACCAATTTGAAGACTCTCAGACTCCGGCGTGGCACGATCACCATTCAGGATTCTTGGCGCTGTGATGGCGGCCATATTGGTTGCCAAACATCTTTCTAAGACTCCTGCATGGCACAATCACCACACTGGATTCAGAGCGCAGTGAGGGCGGCCATATTGGTTGGCAGCCATCTTTATAAGACTTTCGGACTCCTGCGTGGCACGATCACTATTCAGAATTCTAGGCGCTGCGATGGCGGCCATATTGGTTGCCAGACATCTTTATAAGACGGTCTGACTATATAATTAGCAGGAATTGTATTTTTTCAAGGGTTGACTATTTTGTGGGGGGTTTTGTTTGACACCCCCTCTTTCTGAATGCACTTTGAGGACGTGTTCCGCTGATAGAGGGCGGTCTGACATTGCAGACCCCTCCCCCCGTTACCTAAATCTAATCCCATTATCAGCCACAGATAACCGGGGGCGCCCACTGATTTGACAGTGCGTTAGTATGAACATCCTGACACCTTCCCCTGACAACCAGCGACGGCTGCCAGAACACTACAAGCATTCAGTTCATGAACCAGGAAGCTCAGGCTGAGCAGAGTTATGTGCTGCAGTGCGTGCGAGGAGGAAGACGAGGCCGGAAGCTCCTTTCATGAACCAGGAGACACTGGATGAGCAGCGTTATCAGTGCTGCAGAGCAGGGGATTGTGGGAAAACACAAGTGAATGTAAGTGGTTCGTGACAATGCTGCACCCGGGGCCCTGCGAATTTCCCGGGGCCCTTTGTATATAGATGTTTTGCTTTGTGTTACCTCTCATTGTTTATGATGTAAGTTATGGTGGACCTCGTGTTATAAAGATAACTTTCTACGTTGCGTCTTCTATGTATACTGGTCTAAATCCTCGGACCGAGTCGTGGCTTGTGTCATAATGCGCCAAGATAGAAATGTCACATTGCTGCAAAACCCGTCCTGCAGTTCCATCGGACACAGATATACAAATGATGGGAGTTGTGGTGATTAGATGGACGGTCTTGTCACCGGAGGCCCCAGAAGTGGTTCCCCCCTTGGCCTATAAGAGGCTCTCGGAGGCTCCTTGTGTGTAGTGACCTCTTCTTCCACTTGTAGAGCTTGTTGACCACTAGACGCCTCTCCGCCGCAGAGAAGAGAGTTCACCTTATTACCAAAGTCTGAGAGGGGCACATTATTGGGATGTGAGAAGCTGGATGGTCGTATCAATGAATTGTCCCCCACCGCCCGTTCTGAGCAGAATGTTGGGAGGTGTTGGGACCAGTGGATATGTGAGGGCACACAAGGTGACCGGGCTCAGGACGCCCTCTACAGACCACCAGTAGAGAGGAGCGTCTGACCAGACTGTTAGGAGGTGTTGGGACCAGTGGATGTGTGAGGGCACACAAGGTGGCCGGGCTCCAGGACCCCCAACAGACTACCAGTAGAGAAGAGCGTCTGACCAGACTGTTAGGAGGTGTTGGGACCAGTGGATGGGGGCACACAAGGTGACCGGGCTCAGGACGCCCCCTACAGACCACCAGTAGACAGGAGCGTCTGACCAGACTGTTAGGAGGTGTTGGGACCAGTGGATGTGTGAGGGCACACAAGGTGGCCGGGCTCCAGGACCCCCAACAGACTACCAGTAGAGAAGAGCGTCTGACCAGACTGTTAGGAGGTGTTGGGACCAGTGGATGGGGGCACACAAGGTGACCGGACTCAGGACCTCCCGACAGACCACTAGTAGAGAGAAGCGTCTGACCAGACTGTTAGGGGGTGTTGGGACCAGTGGATTGGTGAGGGCACACAAGGTGACCGGGCTCAGAGCGCCCCCTACAGACCACCAGTAGAGAGGATCATCTGATCGTCCGACGAGCGCCAGCAGCTCCAAGTGTTTCGTTGTCAGCCATCCAGAGACAGGGGGCGCCATCGTTACACCCATGTGTCTGTCTAAACCCTTTCCAGGCTCTTGGCTGAAGGACATTTGGTGTCACACCGCCCATTACGTGTCCAGTCATTGACACCCAACCACCATCTCCTTGGTTTCCAGTGATGTTATGAACAAGAAACCTGGATTGCTGACAAATCCAGGTTTCGTTGGGAGCTGAAGATCGAATTCGAGGTGAGCGCCTCCATCCTGCCTTTGCTGTGGAGCAGCACACTGCCCCCTGCTGGTGTGATGGTCTGGTGGCATCACATACGACAGTCGGTCCCCCCTAGTAGTAGTAGGAGGGACAATGACAGCTCAGCGATATGTTCAGGACATCCTGCAGCCACATGTGTTCCTCTCATGGCGGCTTCCAGCAGGATAATGCTCGGCCGCACACACAAGGGGGTCCCAGGAGCCCCCACAACATTGTCACACTAGCTTAGCAGATTTAGCGCAGTAATCTCACCAGGTTGTAGGTCACAGTAACTCAGAGACACCGTCGCAACCTTATTATTTGACATTGTGCCACAAAAAGTGCAGCAGGATGGCAATTCATTACGAGCTTTCTCCGAGAGGGGACCACCACGGCCCACCAAACTAGAAAGTCCCCAAGAGTGAGCGACAAGTGGGCTCCCCTCACAAACCTTAGTGGACGCACTTCCATCTCTGCCACCGGTCAAGCATCCCCCAGAGCTCACCATCTATGTTGGGATTGAAGCCCAATAGTCCTAGAAGCGGCCCGACTATCATAGAGGGGAGAGAAGAAGTAGGAGTCATCCTTGTGTGATATTTGAGTGCCCACCGTGTCACCACACCAGGCTTTCAAAGTACCCAACCTTATGGCATAGAGCCGGTCTGCACGGATGGGTTACAGGTAAGTCAGAGTCCTGCCAGGTCTGAACCCCCTTGTGCCCACTGATGATAAGCGATGCTACACCTGGTCTTGGAATTGGCCGCATGAGGAGTGTTGTGGCACAGCTTGGGGGCTACCCTCTCTTGTGCCCTCGTGTGATGCTACCCATCTGATCCTCATGGTGGATCCTTCACGTTGCGTTGCCCCTGTCCGGGATGATGTGTGAGGGAAGATGTCCATCTCACGTCTCTGCTGCAATCCATTCTACGTGTTTGTCCTGGCAACGAGTCCGGCCGCGGTCAGTGCTCATCAGTCCGGACATGAGTTATACCGCAGGCCTCACGCTCTCCGCGCAGCATCCAACTGGCTTCTAATCATATAATGTCTAGCGTGATTAATGCATTATCTTATAGCCGTCATACATATCATATCGGTTGCATAATACATCATCATACATCTTGGACAATTAATACACCTCTCCTACCTCCTCCCATCGCCTCCAAGGGACCTTTCACACGGGACGCAGCCACATCCACAGGTCTAACTGCGGATTCTGTGAAAGGTCCCTAATTAGACACTGTCTAATGTGAATCATACATCATATCATTATTCATCAGACATTATCATACAGTTGTCATACATCATATAATCTACATCCTACATTATCAGACCTCTGTCATGCATCATCCCATGTCTTCTAATAGGCATAATACAGAGTCTAATGTGATGAAAACCTTGTCCTACAACTATCATACATACCTCATGATGCATACAATATTCTACATGTCATGCATCATTTTATATCCTCACACATACAGCTGTCATACATCATTCCATATCTTTTAATAGGTGTCAGTGACTAATGTAATTCATACGTATGGCATACATCATCCTATATGATTCATACATTATCAAACAGGGGTAATACATCATTTTATATAATCATCATACATCTGTCATACCTCATCCCATATCTAATTATACAGTGTCTAATGAGATATAAATATATTGTACATCTCATTCATCATAATCAAAAAGGATCATACAACATTTTATATCACGCATCTGGTATACATCATTTTTTATCATTGTCATACATTATCATACATCTGTCATGCCTCATCCCATGTTTTCTGATTTATATGTGGTCTGATGTTGTATATACCTTATCACACACCAGTCATACATCATTCCATATCTTTTAATAGATGTTATACAGTGACTAATGTGAGTCATACATCTGCCATACATCGCCCCATGTTCTCTAATAGATGTAATACAGAGTCTAATGTGATTTGTACATTTTATTACGCCTGTCATACATCATCTTAAGTCTTCTAATAGGCATTTCACAGCATCTTATGTGAAACATACATTGTCATACACCTTATCAGCCCATGTTTTACATAGGCATTATACAGTGTCTCATGTGATTCATACATTAACATGCATGTTACCCCATATTTGTAATAGGCGTTCTATAGGGTATAATGTAAACCATCCATTATCATACACTCATATATCTGTTTTACCTCATCCCATGTCTTCTAATTCGTATTATACAGTGTCTAGAGTGATAGTTACGTTATTATATATCTGTTATATCTCATCCCACGCTCTTTTACTGGCATTATACGGTGCCTGAAGTGATTCATACTCTGTCAATCATCTTGTGTCTTCTAATAGACACCATATACAACGTCTTATGCAATTCAAACATTATTATACATGTCATACACCAGTCTACATCTTATAGGCATTATACAATGAGTGTGATTCATATATTATCAGACGCCTGTCATACACTATCCCACATCTTCTAATAGGTGTTGTAGAGTGTCTAATGTAAATCATACATCATCATCCAGTCATAGATTTGTCGTACATCATCCCATATCCTCTAATAGGCATTATACCGTGTCTAACGTGACTCATACTTCTGCCATACATCATTGTATATGATTCCAATATTGTGTCCTACATCTACTATGTCTCTTAATAGATATTATAAAGTGTTATGTGACTCATATCTTATCATACATCATCTAATATGAATAATGTATTATACTTGCCGTAGATCATCTTCATAATTTATCATCCATGTAATATCTATCACTAATATGATTCATGTTATCATACCGGTACCGTACATCATTTGATTAATCCAGAACGTTGTTATACATCTGTCAGACATCATTATTACGTATCATCTAAGAGACATTGTACAAGGTGTTACATGGTTCATATCCTATCACACATCATGTAATGTGAATAATACATGATCATACTTGCTGTAGACCATCTTCAGAGATTATCATCCATGTAACATATATAATGACATCTATGTTATCATACCTGTACAATTCATTATGCAATTACTACATAAACATCCATACATCTCTCATGCATCATTCCATATCTTCTAATAGGCGTGATACAGCGCCCAATGTGGTTCATACGATATCATATGTCATCTTATATGATTTTTACACTATTATATATGTGTGCTACATCATCCTATATTGTCTACTAGGAGTTATAAAGTGTGTTATATGGTTTATACCTCATCATACACGCGCCATACATCATCTATGTGATTAATACGTTATCATCTTCATTATAAATGATCATCCGCATACCATAAATCCTGTAATATTATTTATCGCACCTGTGCCATATGTCATGTTATTAATACAGCGTGTTACCATATATGTGTCATACCTCATCATACATGGACCGCACGTCACTTATATTTACCGTATTTGGCAATGGTTTCTGGTTTAGTAACGCGGAGAACAGGAGGAATCACAAGCACAAGTATGAGATATCCTGCTCTGCTCCATCAGTATAATCTGGTACTCATTTCCCACCTGACGCTCGGAGATCTCGCCATATGACAATCATTCGTGTTCTATCTGCATAATAGAACATAATCGACATGTCACTTCACGTCTGCCAACCGCATATTTATTCATAAACTAAATGCAATTTCCATATTTTCAGATTTCATCTACAAATCAGTTGAGGCGGTGAGATACACGGTGCATGAGGCCAATACAACGCCACCAAATGCATTAATCGTCGCAACACGCTAGATGCATACAACACGCATATATCTTGGAGGAATGCTGATGTTTTACTTACCACAAAACTATTGTGGGCGGAGTTTGTCTTATCTGTGTATTATGACGCCCTCTCAGACATGAGTAGTAGTAAAAGATGTTACTGTAGTATAAGGTGTGCGGATTTCATGTCTGATCACATGTAATTATATCAGTGATGTCATCACCAGGGGGCGGAGCTGCGACTACCTCTCAGACATGATATAGGGGCTGGTTGTCAGTAGTAATAGATAATGTTACTGCAGTATAAGGTGTGCGGATCTCATGTCTGATCACATGTAATTACATCAGTGATGTCATCACCAGTGGGCGGAGCTGCGACTACCTCTCAGACATGATATAGGGGCTGGTTGTCAGTAGTAATAGATGATGTTACTGTAGTATAAGGTGTGCGGATCTCATGTCTGATCACATGTAATTATATCAGTGATGTCATCACCAGGGGGCGGGGCTATGACTACCTCTCAGACATGATATAGGGGCTGGTTGTCAGTAGTAATAGATGATGTTACTGCAGTATAAGGTGTGCGGATCTCATGTCTGATCACATGTAATTATATCAGTGATGTCATCAGCAGGGGGTGGAGCTGTGACTACCTCTCAGACGTGATATAGGGGCTGGTTGTCAGCAGTAATAGATGATGTTACGGTAGTATTAAGTATGCGAATCTCATGTCTGATCTCATGTAATTATATCAGTGATGTCATCATCAGGGGTGGAGCTGTGACTACCTCTCAGACATGATATAGGGGCTGGTTGTCAGCAGTAATAGATGATGTTACGGTAGTATTAAGTATGCGAATCTCATGTCTGATCTCATGTAATTATATCAGTGATGTCATCATCAGGGGTGGAGCTGTGACTACCTCTCAGACATGATATAGGGGCTGGTTGTCAGCAGTAATAGATGATGTTACGGTAGTATTAAGTATGCGAATCTCATGTCTGATCTCATGTAATTATATCAGTGATGTCATCACTGAGGGTGGGGCTGTGACTACCTCTCAGACACGATATACAGGCTGGTTGTCATCAGTAACAGAGGATGTCACTGTAGTATAAGGTGTGGGAATCTCATGTCTGATCCCATGTAATTATATCAGTGATGTCATCAGGGGGCGGGGCTGTGACTACCTCTCAGATATGCTACAGATGCTGGTTATCAGCAGTAATTGAATAGCTGTTACTCTAGTTTCAGATGACTTTTGGAATCTACTCACCTAGTAATAAGGGGTTTGTACATTTTGGTGGAGTCACCCTTTGTAGGCGGAGCTCTGCGACATGATCAGATCTCTACAGATGATGTCATTACGGTTCAGTCTGAGGGACCTTGTGTGAGTGTCAGCACTGGGGATTATAGGGCTGCCTGTCACTCACTACATAATCCCTGCTGCTGTGTGACCACATCCGACGGAGCCGCGTTCTCCCCACATCAAAGACTCCTTAATCCCCACCGAGGAACAGCAAAGGTGGAAACTTCAAACGTCTTATTAAACGGAGACGGAAACAAGTGTTTGTAACGCTGAACACCGCTAATAATCGTGTACCAGAATTAATCTAATTAAAGGCAAGTCATGTGACCGCGGGAAAATAAACCGTGAGCGTGAACGCAGCAGCAAACTACTGATACGCTGTGGACTTAAAATCTGCGCCGCCCGTCAGTGATGCTGCAGATTCCACCTGGCTGAGCGTCGGGGTCCTGACACGGATGTACATGCTTATCCGTATGCAGAACTCGCCCCATGCAGGGGGGAAAAAATCCGTATGCGGTGAGGAAACCGCGGCAAGTCCAGACAAGTTCATTCTTCTTTTCTATTGTGGCGCGGGTAAACTGAGCGCAATGGAATGTAAATACGCTACGGAATTTCGGCACGGAATCTGCACCACCAGAACTCAAACAAGTCTTACGTGCGGACCGTGCGGAAAAGTATCCGCCATTAAAATCCGTACCAATACCCGCAAGTGACTAACTTGCAGATTTTGGTCCAGATTGAGTTGCGGATTTCACTTATCGCAATGCAATGAGCGAAACCACAGAACACTCGCTGCACCTGCGTGACGTACAGCGAGCTCACTGAAATCCTGCAGTACTTGGTTGCAGAATTACAGGAGGATGGCGGCACGTCCTCTCTTTTCGCGCTTTGCTTTTTGTACGTCCCATGTTTCCCTATGAAGCCTCTTTTTTATCGCAACGCACGAACTTGCGACTTTCGTGTGATGCAACGCGTTTCTAATGTTAGAAAGTCTTATTGATTTTCGCGCTAAAAAATCATGGCAAAGTTGCGCAAAATTAAAAAGGCGCAAGAAAATCGCAAGTGTCAGCCATGTTTTTGCAAAAAAAAAAAAAAGCAAGGCCGATGCTTAAAAATCACGGTAAAAAAGACGCGATTTTGCTGCTTTTTTTTTTTTTTTTCATGGCGATATCACGATCGCCAGTGTGAAGGAGGCATTAGAAATAGTGGTGTGCAGAACAATGATGTCTGAGTGACTACTGAGCAACTTGTGAATCAGCCGCCACGGGGCAGTGCCCGGCTCACCAGGATCGGCTTGTAGATGGCATTGTCTCTGCTAGTGACCTACCTGGAGCCTAGACTTCAGAGTCCTCTGGGTGGAACTTTTGTGTCCGCATCATCAACCCAGCTCCTTGCAAAAATGAACGATAATCGTTCAGTGTAAACGCAAGTCAACGGCTGAACGAGAACCACGCGCTTCACGGTCATCAGCCAGTATAAAAATCAGCGCCGGCTCGGGCAGTTATCGTGCCATTTAAACACTGATCGTATAGCGTTTCACATATCATTGCTCTACAGACCTGTATGAAGGGCCAAGCATTGATTTGCATGAATACTGCCATCCAATAGGTGGCGCTGCAGAGGTATTGTTCCATCTCCCTTATTTGCATATTACCCAGAGGAGCATGGATGGCCTTATAAGTCTCACTCACCTTCTTGATGCTCTTCCTAAGGAGTGATGTTACTCCTCCCGACCCATATAGGAGTGTGGAACACGGAAGAAGTTCGGCCTTACTCTTAGCCTAAGGCTCACCTCCTTCGGACTTTGTTTTTAGACCGCTGCCCAAACTCAGGTGGATGCCAGAATGCCGGACAACCAATATAGCAGCCAACACAGTGGCTGTCACCCAGTTCTCCCAGACCACCTGATGTTCATCTACATGACTATTGTGATTTACCATTCAGAAGACTGGGAAAGCTTGGTGTTTAAGAGCAATTCTGCCACCGGACCGCGCTCCTCTGACCTCCTCCCTTCCAGACATTGCTGCTCTGCAGGGCGCAGTGTTTTTACAGGATGGCTTTCCGTGCTGATCGCGGCTGATTAATTATGGAAATTTATGTCGACGTGAAGGACGCTTCGTTATGTTGTATCTGACGCCGGGGAGCGATCACATTTATAGGATAAAACCTGCGCCGCCGTGGAGTGAAGGAGAACAGGAGGAGGATGGGGGGAAGAAAACTGCACCGAGGAATTAAAACTGCTACATGTGCCGTAAATTGCAGGTCCGCAGCAGCAGTTATACTGATATCTATGGAGGAAAGCCAACTATGTCCTGCCTTACTGATGTCACCATTCTGGTTGTGTCTCACAAGGAAGGAACCCCCGCCCCCCCCCCCCCGCCCCCACACTGTTATCGGGAGCCTCGTACCTCTTAACCCTTTCCAATCAACTGTCTGACGTCTTCCTACATTCTGATTAGAGCTTGTACAGCTCCAATGTCAAAAGACGTCCGACAGGGTATTCTTACCGTCTATTACCAGCCACTCCGCTGTCGGAGCCTCTCTGGCGCACACACACTGGCTTTAGCCAGCAGATGGCACTGTTGTATAACAGCAAAAAGAGAAAGCCTTTTAGGAAACCCTGAATCCAAAATTGGATTGGAAAGGGTTAACTTTTGAACAATTACAATAGGAACAATTATTGTGGAGCAAAGCTTGATATCGTAGTTTACATTAGACCACACCCCTTTTATTCCAAGCCACAACCTCCATTCTACCTTCACAGTATTAGTGCCCATTAGTATTCCTCTAACAGTAATGGTTCCCCTCATTGACTCCCTCACAGGAATACTGCCCCTTAGTGCCCCCTCACAGTAATAGTAACCCTTTCACAATAATAGTTCCCTTTGTTGACTCCCCTCACAATAATAGTGTCCCTCAGTGACCCCCTCACAGTAATAATGGCCTGTAGCAGCCCCTTTATATTACTAGTTCCTCTCAGTACCCCCTCACAATAATAGTACCTTTTAGTGACCCCCTCTCAGTAATAGTGCCCCTTAGTATTCTTTTAACAGTAATGGTTCCCCTCATTGACCCCTCTCAGTAATAGTGCCCCTCGGCAGCCCCCTCACAGGAAATTCCGCCCCTTAGTGACCCCCTCATAGTAATAGTAACCCTTTCACAATAATAGTTCCTCTCATTGATACCCCTCACATAATAGTGCTCCTTAGTAGCTTCCCTTACAGTAATTGAGTCCTTTAGTGATGCTCTCAAAGTAATAGTGCCCCTCAGTGACCCACTGAAAGTAATAATGTCCCTGATTGACCCACTGAAAGTAATAGTGCCCCTCAGTGACCTACTGAAAGTAATAGTCGCCCTCAGTGACCCACTGAAAGTAATAATGCCCCTGATTGACCCACTGAAAGTAATAGTGCCCCTCAGTGACCCACTAAAAGTAATAGTGCCCCTCAGTGGCCCACTAAAAGTAATAGTGCCCCTCAGTGGCCCACTGAAAGTAATAGTGACCCACTAAAAGTAATAGTGCCCCTCAGTGACCCACTGAAAGTAATAGTGCCCCTCAGTGACCCACTGAAAGTAATAGTGCCCCTCAGTGACCCACTGAAAGTAATAGTGCCCCTCAGTGACCCACTAAAAGTAATAGTGCCCCTCAGTGACCCACTGAAAGTAATAGCGCCCCTAAGTGACCCTTTCATTGAGATAATGTTCTTTAGTGAACCCCTCACAATAACAGTGTCCCTCAGTAACCCTCTCACAGCAATAGCGCCCCCCACACTTCCCCTCAGTAATTATGGCCTTGTACAAATACACCTAAACGCACCTATTTCGCTCTCCTCACCACACCAGTCCTCAGCCCACTTTTAGTAGCGAGATCACATGGTCATTGTGGCCAGTCCTGGGTCTCAGCATTGATACTGTTGAAGCCAGTGATTGGTCATGGTGACCAAGTGCTAGGCAGCATGTCCTTGCGTACAGGTGGTTTCTTATTTTACTCCATTCCCCACTGCCCTGCCAGATGACTCCTACCCTCTGAGATGCTGGGACAACCTCCAAAATTCAAGACTGTCTTGCTGAATCGGGGACAGTTGGGAGACATGCTACATGCTGATTTGAGTCTTTGTAGGAGCCGTCAGTGAAGCCATAGTAGTTGTAACCCAGCTTTCCCAGGAACAGATAGTACATTGGTTTTCTACAGATCTCTTTCCTTGGACAAGTCTGTTGCTTTATGCTCCAACGCTATAATCTCCCCCCCCCCCCCCCCCCCCTTCCCGTTTCAGGCAGAGCTATTATCCAGCAAATTCCGTCCGTGGAATAGAGAACCGCTCTCGCCGTGTTCGGTAATAGCGGCCAATTGATATGCACCTGCGGGCCATGCTGAAAAAATTAATACCGTATGGTAAGCAATTATACAGAGTAGCGCAGCGACAGGCCCCGGGGCGACGGCAAGCGCAGCAGCCATTGAGCGATCTTTGAATATTCCCACGGCAGCTTTTCGTCTGACTTGAAAGTATTGGAGGCTCTTGTACGATTTCCTGATATGGAGGGTCACTGACAGCGACTCCGCCGCTCATATTAACCACCGACAATAAGAAGCCATATGAAAAGGAAATCATTCATCACAGGCGGCGCAACTGGGGAGCCCGCGCTCCACGCAAAAGAACGCCACTTTTTTAATTAAGATATAAAAAACATTAGCTTTTTCGAATATAATTTAGATTCAAGGACTCGAGCGCCGCGGCCTCCGGGAGATGGGAGCTCTTAACAGGATTATGGGTATTTAGAGGAGGAGTACCGAGGGAACGTGTAACCGCAGCAAAGACCGGCGGAGGGTCAAGTATCAGACAGGATTATACAGAATGATATTAAAGAGGGCCGCCGGCAGGGAGACAGATGGGAGACTGATAGTACATGATACTACATCATAAGGGTTGTCACCCAGCTTTCCTGGGAACAGATAGTCAGCAGTATAGAGGGGCGGGGCTGTGACTACCTCTCAGACATCATATAGGTGTGCCTCCCAACTGTCAGGGATAGTCCCGGATTCGGGAGGCTGTCCTGCAGTCCTGAGTGGCAGGCGGCGTGTCCCTTCCTCACCAACAAGGATTTAACTAAGGTCACCAGATGTCCCGATTTAGGTGGGACAGTCCCACTTTGGGACCCTGTGTCAAGCTTCACCCAGGGTCCCAAGCAGAACAGTCATTTGTCTTGCTTTTGTCCAGTTTTCGAGATGCGGGGTCACCATGAAGGTGATTGCCAGCCAGGGTACCGCAACTCCCCGGCTGGTAATCACTCACTGGCACGGCTGCGGGTAAGGTTTGTCTCTTACAATTGTATTGTCAGTGTTTTCGATGTAGTGTACATTTGTACCTCTGCAGCAATGAATGGGTTAATGTCTGGGTACGTCTGGAAAATGTATCTTGTTGTATGTCATGTGACTGTGATTTATATATATGTTTGTAAGAATGCTAGGCAAGTCAGTCAGTTGTTGAAGTCTGCTTCCAAGTCAGCAAGTGAGTGAACCCCATAGACACTGGTCGGTCTGTGCGTGGAAAGCAGAAGAAGCTGATCGATACCCTTCAGCTAGGCCTGGGCCTACTCTACCCAGGATATGCCGGAGCTACCGCTGAAGCACTGAGGGAAAGAGAGAGGAAAGCGCCTGAAGCGTGAGTGTTGACCGGTAGAGAGTAGGAGGGAAAGAGAGTCACCAGGAGCGGGATCACACAGGTAACTGGGACTGTGGATTGTCCGGATTACCCCGAGAGAGCCTCCTTGTCACACCACCTTCTAGTAGTGTAATTGGTGCCGAACTACTGTTATTTGTTGGAACTGTGTTGCAGTTACAGTAAGCAGACCTTCCCGGTTTGTCCAGAAAGTTATCCCTGTGTGTGGACTATTTATTACAACTTCAGGATTCACCACAGAGAACAGAAAGATGGCGTCACGAGTGACAACGAGCTTTAGGGTAAGTTCTAGTTACTTTTTCCCTGTGACCTTCCCCAGCAGTAACTTGGTCGGGTCCCGAGCTACTCTCAGGGAGGAGATGGTAGAGCCTCCGTGAATTATCCTTATCTACCCTGCCATCTGCTCGGCTGTGGGTCTGCACCTTGGACGCTACAGAGGTAAGTATATTGGTCTCCGGGGGGCTACTGTGGGTGTCATTGTTTCTACTGGGGCTGATATAGGGGATACTTTTACTACTGGGGACATTATTACTACTGAGACCACTGTAGGGTTACTATTACTACTGAGGCCACTGTGGTGGTTCCTAGTACTACTGGGGCTGATAAAGGGGTCACTATTACTACTGAGGCCACTGTTGGTGTCGGTATTACTACTGGGGCTGATATAGAGAACACTATTACTAGTGGTCCAATATAAGGGTCACTATTACTGCTGGGGCTAATATAGTGGACACTATTAATATTGGGGCTGATATAGGGGTCACTGTTACTACTGGGATAGCTATGGGAGTCATTACTACTACTCGGGCCAATATAAGGAACACTATTACTTCTGGAGCCACTATAGGGGTCATTATGACTGCTGAGATCACTATGGGGGTCACTGTTACTACTGTGGCCACTAATGGGGTATTGTTACTACTGGGGCTATTAAGGGGGTCACAATTACTGTGAGGTGGTCACTAAAGGGCATTGTTATGTGATACAGAGGGTGTGGCTTTGTGCAAAAAATTTGCCATTGCATGCAATGTCTGCCACTGCCCCTCTTTGCATTGTTCAAATGTTCGGAGGTATGAATATAGGGGCTGGTTCTCAGCGGTAATAGATGTTGTTACTGTAGTATAAGGTGCTTGAATCTCATGTTTGATCACATGTAATTATGTCAGTGATGTCATCATCAGGGTGTGTGGCTGTGACTACCTCTCAGACATGATATAGGGGCTGGTTGTCATCAGTAATAGATGTTGTTACTGTAGTATAAGTTGTGCAGATCTCATGCCTGATCACATGTAATTATTTCAGTGATGTCATCACCAGGGGGCGGGGCTGTGACTACCTCTCAGACATGATATAGGGGCTGGTTGTCAGTAGTAATATATGATGTTACTGTAGTATAAGGTCTGCAGATGTCATGTCTGATCACGTGTAATTATATCAGTGATGTCATCACCAGGGGGCGGGGCTGTGACTACCTCTTAGACATGATATAGAGGCTGGTTGTCAGCAGTAATAGATGTTGTTACTGTAGTATAAGGTGTACGAATCTCATGTCTGATCACATTATAATTATATCAGTGATGTCATTATAGTGACCAAAAGTCTTTATATCTGGCTCCTCCATAATTGTCATACATGTCATGTCTTTAATGTGGATGCACTGTGCAAAGTGTCTTGTCTGCTGTTATGTGTATTGCACACCTGCAGCATGGAAAAGGTTAATGGCTGAAAGTGGCTGGAATATGTCTGGGAAAAGTAACAGGTCTGTCTCGTCGTGATGTTCGTACACTATAAGTATAAGTGTGTGTGAGTTAGGTGGGGTTCGTCTTCTGTCATCTTCAACGGCTGAGAAAGGAGTGAGAGTGCCCGAAGGGGGTGCCTTCAACCCTCATGTGGTGCAGTGATAGAAGTGGAGGAAAGGTACCCTGATGCTCTCAATGCCAGGAGCCACCTCTGAGGGGTGAAAGGAGTCCGATGTGCATTGTCTACTTCAAGAATACTGAGTGCGTGTCAGCCGAGTGTTGTGTCCGCCCCCTCCAGAGTTATTCAGAGTCCCAGAGTGTGTGTTTCCAAGAGCAGAGCATTACAGATAACTTAGACTGTGGGCCCGGTTTCATCCCGGGTTCTCCTCCCTGACCGTCTACTGAAAAGCTGTCTTTCTTGCACATGTGAGTAAGCTGTATTTTCTGCAAGTATACAGTAAAGTTCACTGGTCATTGCCCGTTCCCAGTGATTGAGTTTTCAAGTTCAATTCATGTGTGTGGACTCTTTATTGTATCACCAGAGAATCAACAGTGTGAAGGAACAATGGCATCACGGGTGACAACTCATCTAGTCCACTACACTTATTCAGGTAACCGCCACCCAGCGTTGCCTGGAAGAGGTCTAGCGGTACCTTGGCTGAGGTTCCGTGCGCCCCTCCTGGGAGGAGTCTGGTAGATCTATCGTGACAAGTTACACCTCTACTCCCGCCATCTCCTCGGCGTGGGCTTTGTGTCTTGGTTGCCGTGGGGCAACACATCATCACCGGGGGGCGGGGCTGTGACTACCTCTCAGACATGATATAGGGGCTGGTTGTCAGCAGTAATAGATGATGTTACTGCAGTATAAAGTGTACCGATCTCATGTCTGATCACATGTAATTATATCAGTGATGTCATCACCAGGGGGCGGGGCTGTGACTACCTCTCAGATATGATACAAGGGCTACTTGTGTGGATCTCACTCACAGTCCTTTTAGTTGACGCCTCAGATCCACCTGACACATAAATGGTTAAGTCATGTAAACATTCAGCCATACTGTTGGAGGGTTTGTCATTATGAGGCTCACAAAACTAAACTGCGTTTATAATTCTGTCCTGGTTTTTATTCGCTCGACTACATTAAATTTAATGGCGCATTTGATCTTAAATTTAATGGTAAACAATAAAAAAAAATATATCCAGGAACGCTTTAGGATAATTTACGTCAATTGATGAGTCGACTAATTCCGCACTTTCTGGCGTTTTATGAGTGCAGACACCTTGTACTTGTAATCATCTCCCAGCTGTCAGCGCAGACAGACGAACGGCGCAATTGTAATGTGCAGCCTAATGGAGCGAGCGGCACAAGCAGAAGATGGCCGTGCTGACTGTGCAGATTTGTGACGGAATACGACAACTAGAACAATGTACATCCCGGGCAACTGAGGAAGAGGTTCACAAGCAAGGGCTGAAGGCTCAAGGGCTGAGGCGCAAAAGGTCAGCTTCAGCTCCCCCCAAATTACAATTATACACTGTTATGCCAAAAGTCATGGGACAGGAACTAATATCCTAAGACTCCCTGTAGTCGGGAAAAGTGCAGCAATTCAACATAGCATCAAGAGGACAGAAGACGTCTGGAGAGATGTTGAGCCACTTGGATATTTCTCCCACAGCTTTGGGGTATTTGTAGATGCAGGATCGCAGGGGTGAATGGACCTCTCCACCACATCCCATCAATGTCCAATTGGGTCATGTCAGGTGAACCTGCAGGCCGCACCGTTCATAGGAACTCTTCAACCTCTTCTGGACAACTTGGGTCTGATGGCACGGAGCGTTATCCTGCTGGAATATTCCATCATGTTGGGGTACATGAAGTCCATGAAGGGCTGCAAAGGGTCATTAAGCAGTGAAATGTAATCGGCAACGGTCAATGACATGTTTAAGCAGATCAGTGGATCCAACCCATGCCATGAGAACACACCACTACCAACCTGCAGTCCATGGCTTCATGGGGTTTGCGCCACACATGAACCCTACCATCAGCCCTAAACTATTGGTACAGTGACTCATTGGACCACGCCACATATTGCCAGTCCTCTAGCATCCAGACCGGTGGGTCTTCTGCTCCTGTATCTCATGAAAGACAAAGAATGCTGCGCTGACCTGTGGGATATACATGTGGGGCTCCTGCACTGACCTGCGGGATATACAGGTGGGGCTCCTGCGCTGATCTATGGGATATACTGGTGGGGTCTCCTGCACTGATCTATGGGATATACATAGGGGGCTCTTGCACTGACCTGTGGGATATACAGGTGGGGTCTCCTGCACTGACCTGTGGGATATACATGTGGGGCTCCTGCACTGACCTGCGGGATATACAGGTGGGGCTCCTGCGCTGATCTGCAGGATATACATGTGGGGCTCCTGCGCTGATCTGCAGGATATACATGTGGGTCTCCTGCTCTGACCTGTGGGATATACATGTGGGGCTCCTGCTCTGACCTGCAGGATATACATGTGGGGCTCCTGCTCTGACCTGTGGGATATACATGTCGGGTCTCCTGCATTGACTGCGGAATATACAGGTGGGGTCTCCTGCACTGACCTGCAGGATATACATGGGGGGCTCCTGCTCTTACCTGTGGGATATACATGTGGGGCTCCTGCTCTGACCTGTGGGATATACATGTGGGGTCTCCTGCGCTGACCTGCAGGATATACATGGGGGGGCTCCTGTTCTTACCTGTGGGATATACATGTGGGGTCTCCTGCACTGACCTGCAGGATATACATGGGGGGCTCCTGCTCTGACCTGCAGGATATACATGGGGGGCTCCTGCACTGACCTGCAAGATATACATGGGGGGCTCCTGCACTGACCTGCAGGATATACATGTGGGGCTCCTGCGCTGATCTGCAGGATATACATGTGGGGCTCCTGCTCTGACCTGCAGGATATACATGTGGGGCTCCTGCTCTGACCTGTGGGATATACATGTCGGGCTCCTGCTCTGACCTGTGGGATATACATGTCGGGTCTCCTGCATTGACTGCGGAATATACAGGTGGGGTCTCCTGCACTGACCTGCGGGATATTCATGTAGGGCTCCTGCACTGATCTATGGGATATACATAGGGGGCTCCTGCACTGACCTGCAGGATATACATTTGGGGCTCCTGCACTGACCTGTGGGATATACATGTGGGGCTCCTGCTCTGACCTGTGGGATATACATGTGGGGCTCCTGCACTGAGTGTGGATGTGCTTTCTGCAGGATGCCGAACATGATTGGTGATCTTTAAGCACCCGTGGCCGGTCACCGTACTGTCCACTGTGGGTGGATGATGCCTTCTGTTACATTTTCCTGGTACACACGTGACACTGTGGATGCATTGTTTAATGATGGTACAACTTCTGAAATACAACGTCCCATCTGGCGCCCGCTATCAGACCTCGCTCCAACTCTCATAGTTCACATCGCCTTGCCATGATCAATTGAGTCCTTTCCATTAGACCACTACAAATTGTACCCCTTTTGTGATGTTCCACAAAGTACATATCCCTCCTCTTTGTCCCCAAAGTAATTTTAGCCTCTTTGTGGCCCCTACAATTTAATTATTCCCCCTATCAATTTTGCTCACAGCACATTTTGCCCACTCCTCCATTCTGTCTCCTTTTAATGTACTGAAGCTTGGACAGGAGAAAGAGTTGAAATACAGATGTAGCAGAGTCCTGCCCAACTGTGGGGGCAAGTAATGATGTGCGCTGCAGTACGGAGCTTAGACAGGAAGAAGCAGGGACCCAGCACTGCCATAGTGTTCCGCTGTGAGTGCAAGATGGAGTTTAGGGGCCGAGCAATGAGTCGCTGTGAGGTTAGAGAGACCTGAAGGCCCTTTTACACGGAAACGATTATGGTAAAAAAAAAATGTTTAAACAACCAAAAGTGAACAATAATCATTCAGTGTAAACACAGGCAACGACGGAACAATAAACAGTACTTCGATCGCTTATCGTTCATGTCATGCAGGCATGAAAATCTTCGCTGGCTCGTTCGCTGATCGTTCGGTTTAAATATTGATCTTCAGTCGTTCTCAGTCACTTATACAGCGAATGTGAACAGCTGAACGATTTCTTGTTTGAGCGACGATGTATCTGCTGTAGCAACAGGCAGCACAAGTCAACTCTGACATCGTTCCCTCCTTCGAACAATAAATCTTTAGGTGTAAAAACACCTTAAGGGTTCCCCTGGCTTAGGGGCCCGGTTGCAATTGTAACCCCTGTGACCCCTATAGCTATGCCCCAATTCTTAACGGTTGCTTGTTGTAAGCGAATGGAAAAACTAATGATTGCATTAGTTATGAACCTGAAATTGGGTGCTTGGTTGTTTAGCAGATTAGCAGCAGCATCAAAGGGAAGTGCGGCACATTGAAGAAAAAATGATAAAAAAGGGCATTTTTTAATGCTTGAAACTCTGCAAAGTACTTTAACCCTTTTCAATCCACTGTCTAATGTCTAAAGACATTCTGATTGAAGGCTGTACAGCTTCCGATGTCAGAAGACGTCCGGCAGGGTATTCTTACTGTAGATTACTGGCCACTCTGTTGTCAGGGGCCTCTCTAGCATGTGACATACTGCAGTACTGGCTCTAGCCAGCAGATGGCGGCATTGTATAATGGCAGAAAGAGAAAGCCCCCTAGGAAACTCTGAATCCAAAATTGGATTGCAAAGGGTTAAAACAGCATCTTAGGGGGCCTCTGATACGGAATGCTAAGTGTGAGCAGTGGTGTCGCAGCAGAAATACCCAGTAGGGATATTTACCAGTCTTCTGCTGAAGAGACGGGTACATGGGTATCTGGGACCACTGGATGTTTCCTCCATCACTTGGAAATGAAAAAGATATAAGGGTCTGATCTGGGACTGAGCAGTCCCGCTAGGAGAGAGAAGGCGCCTGCGACATATCTACTGAGACAGCAGAGAAGAGGCGCTGCCAGAGGTACTGGAGTGGGCAGAAGTGGGGCTGTAATTAGAATGACCCTTCGGTCAGGGACAAACAATGGTGACCGCACCGCTTTTCTCAATACTTGATACACACTGTACATTAGTATGCATTCAGTAGTCTAGGACAGTGTTTCTCATCTCTGGTCCTCAGGGACCCCCAACAGGTCATGTTTTCAGGATTTTCTCAGTATTGCACAGGTGATGTCATTATTGCGCATCATTCTAGGAGCGGGCCCTCAGCCGAGGAGATGGTGGGGTAGATAATAGGATAGGGTAATTGTGTCACAATGGCTCTACCATCTCCTCCCCTGGGGGTAGCGAGGCTTTCATGCATTATAGATGCGTGAAAAAATTGCGTCAATAGAAACATTCACACCTTAAGGCCTCATGTCCACGGGGAAAATCAGGCCCGCCGCGGATTCTTCATGGAGAACCCATAGTGGGTCCCTTCTGCCCCGCGGACATGAGGCATAAAAATAAGAATAAACTCACCTCTCCAGATGCTGCGGATCTTCCTTCCTTCCCGTCCGGATCTTCTTTCTTCGGCCCGGCGGATGTGCTCGGCACGCCGGCAGCGTGCCGCGCGCATGTGCCGGGCACATCCACCAGGCCGAAGAAAGAAGATCCGGCCGGGAAGGAAGGGAGACCTGCAGCGTCCAGAACAGGTGAGTTTTAATTCAGGTACTGGTGTTCCGTGGAGACCCGCACTAAAATGGAGCATGTCCGGATTTTTTCCCGCACGCGGATCCGCACATGACGGGAAAGATGATATCCGCAGGTATTTAACTACCTGCGGGTGTCCAATGCATCCTTATGGGGCGCGGATCCGCGTGCGGGAAAAACGCTGCGGATTTTAACCCCATGGACATGAGGACTAAAAAGATGGACATGTGTGGCTACAATGTCCGCATCGAAGGTCCGCGCTGCATAAAAAGATAGGACCTGAACTATCTTTGGTGCGTGATGCACTGGAGTCTCCATAGACTCCTGTGGGAGCTGGAATGTAGCCGTGTCCGACGCTCCAAAAAAAAAAGATTAGAAGTCATTAGGAGGATTTCTGCCGACCGAGGAAATTCAAAACAGCAGGGGGGTTATGGGGAATTAACCCATAGCAAGGAGAGAGAGAGCGGGGCTACGGGTTAATCCCCCATAGAAGGGAGAGAGAGAGTAGGGGTATGGGTTAATCCCCCATAGCAGAGAGAGAGAAAGTGGGGATATGTGTTAATCCCCCATAGCAGAGAGAGAGAAAGCGGGGATATGAGTTAATCCCCCATAGCCCCGCTCTCTCTCTCCCTGCTATGGGGAAATCCTGAAGCCCCGCGGGGCTTCTTCTCTCTCCTCCACGAGCCGCTACGCTTTTTTTAAAGCCACATGTCGCTCCAGTGTATGGGTGATTTTCACGTGCCTGAAGCTCCAGTCTTTTGTGCATGATAAATCACCTGTTTACACGATTTTTAGTGCAGTATAGCCACGATTTTTTCATGCGCCTATGCTGCACTAAAACGATGCCCATGTGAAAGAGGCCTTACCGGCATATTACCCAGAGGAGCATGCACGGCCTTATAAGTCTCCTCATTCACCTGGAAGAGCTCTCCAGTGTGCGCCGCCTCCATTCACTATCGCTGCTGTGTGAGAACAGAGGAGCGACATTCGTCCCGTGTAAATGTCCCCTGATGTGTGCGACACCTTGTAATCTCACAGCACAGAGATCTTATCGCAGCTGTAAGAAATCTACTAAGGGCCCTTTTACACGGGACGACCCGTTGGGTGCGGCCGGCGGCCGTAACAGCGATGACCGTTCTTGAGCTTTCTACAGAGGAGCAATCATTGCTCAGTGAATGCAGGCGAAGCGCGACGAAGATCGTTCCAGCCAGCCGCGAGAAAACGCACAGAACACAGATGCGATATTGCTGCCATTTTCTCGCGGCGATCTCGCTGTCGCCTGTATGAAAAAGGCCTAATGCCCAGAGGACATTGTCTTCTGCTTTTGTGGTGCTGAGAGCTCAGAGCCGCCTTCAGAGCGGCATACGGCTCTTGGCTTGGGAGAGCAATGAACCTGCCCATATCCAATACCCCGGCTACTGCGGTGTACAACGGGGGGTTCTTCTCTGTCCTGCACTGTCTGTTCCCTTCATTCCTGCTTCCTTTTATACAATTTGTTATGTGGTCTCCTAGCAACCTGTGAAATATGTGCCTTCAACTCCGCGCCCAACTGCAATGTAATTGCGGATGCACTGCGATTCGAACGCTGCCATAGAGATCAATGGAGCCCATCCGCACGGAATCCGCGCTAACATGGAGCATGCACGAAAAAATGTGCAATTCGCATCCAGATGTCTGCTCAAAGCTGCAGAAGTTAATGCCTTCCAATGGGCGAATATTACAGCGGATCGTCCGCCGATGCTGATCGCGGATTCCGCCATTCATATCCGTTCGTGTGCAGGCGGCCTGATTATCTCTCAGCACAGAATTATTAGCTCATAGTTGAGTTGTTATGTCACAGCATGCAGATATTATCTCAGCATAGATACTATGTTGCACACAGTTATTATCTTGTAGCAGCCATTATTATCTCCCAGCACACGGGTTTATCTCATAGCGCAGCATTATTATCTCCCGGCGCAGATGTATCTCTCAGCTTTGCTTATGTATCTATTTGCCCCCCTCCCCGATTCCTCTCATACAGAAGCTTTGTATGCACAATAAATGGAATTTTAACCACCAGCCCACCAAGAGGGTAATGTACAAGATGAGGGAGCGAGTGGTCGGACCCGCTCACTCCCCGCTCATCGCTCATAATGACACGGAGAATTTCCTCATCTCTTGAGTGATTTCTAATTGATTTGCCTTTTATTTTACTTGCAGGCTGCGCCATCGCCATGTGCTTAAAAGCATCCAGCTGTAGAGTCTGAAGACGCAGAAAATAGGACAATTATGTTCTGCAATATTTGTCCTCCCCTCGTTTTTCTAATAGAATTCATTGGGAAGGAAAGAAAACTGTTTTCAATTTAGGAAACAATAACCACAAAGAGTTTAATGCAGAAAGAAGAGCAACAGAGAGCAGACAGCAGAGAGAAACAGAGAGCAGGGTGCAGAGAGGAGAGAGCAACAGAGAGCAGGCAGCAGAGAGTTGAGAGCAACAGAGATCGGGCAGCAGAGAGGAGAGAGCAACAGAGAGCAGGCAGCAGAGAGGAGAGAGAAACAGAGAGCAGGGAGCAGAAAGATGAGAGCAACAGAGAGCAGGCAGCAGAGAGGAGAGAGCAGGCAACAGAGAGCAGGGAGCAGAAAGATGAGAGCAACAGAGAGCAGGCAGCAGAGAGGAGAGAGCAACAGAGAGCAGGATGCAGAGAGGAGAGAGCAACAGAGCAGGCAGCAGAGAGGAGAAAGAAACAGAGAGCAGGGTGCAGAGAGGAGAGAGCAACAGAGAGCGGGCAGCAGAGAGGAGAGAGCAACAGAGAGCAGGGTGCAGAGAGGAGAGAGCAACAGAGAGCGGGCAGCAGAGAGGAGAGAGCAACAGAGAGCAGGGTGCAGAGAGGAGAGAGCAACAGAGAGCAGGCAGCAGAGAGAAGAAAGAAACAGAGAGCAGGGAGCAGAAAGATGAGAGCAACAGAGAGCAGGCAGCAGAGAGGAGAGAGCAACAGAGAGCAGGGTGCAGAGAGGAGAGAGCAACAGACAGCAGGGTGCAGAGAGGAGAGAGCAACAGAGAGCAGGGAGCAGAGAGGAGAGAGCAACAGAGATCAGGGTGCAGAGAGGAGAGAGCAACAGAGAGCAGGGAGCAGAGAGGAGAGAGCAACAGAGAGCAGGCAGCAGAGAGGAGAGAGCAACAGAGATCAGGGTGCAGAGAGGAGAGAGCAACAGAGAGCAGGGAGCAGAGAGGAGAGAGCAACAGAGAGCGGGCAGCAGAGAGGAGAGAGAAACAGAGAGCAGGCAGCAGAGAGGAGAGAGCAACAGAGAGCAGGCAGCAGGGAGCAGAAAGATGAGAGCAACAGAGAGCAGGCAGCACAGAGGAGAGAGCAACAGAGAGCAGGCAGCATAGAGGAGAGAGCAACAGAGAGCAGGCAGCAGAGAGGAGAGAGCAACAAAGAGCAGGCAGCAGAGACGAGAGAGCAGGCAACAGAGAGCAGGGAGCAGAAAGATGAGAGCAACAGAGAGCAGGCAGCAGAGAGGAGAGAGCAACAGAGAGCAGGCAGCATAGAGGAGAGAGCAGCAGAGTAGGCAGCAGAGAGCAGAAAGCAACAGAGAGTAGGCAGCACAGAGGAGAGAGCAACATAGAGCAGGCAGCAGAGAGGAGAGAGCAACAGAGAGCAGGCAGCATAGAGGAGAGAGCAACAGAGAGCAGGCAGCAGAGAGGAGAGAGCAACAGAGAGCAGGCAGCAGAGAGGAGAGAGCAACAGAGAGCAGGCAGCAGAGAGGAGAGAGCAACAGAGCAGTGAGCAGAAAGAGGAGAGCAACAGAGAGCAGGGAGCAGAGAGGAGAAAGCAACAGAGAGTAGGCAGCAGAGAGGAGAGAGCAACAGAGAGTAGGCAGCAGAGAGGAGAGAGCAACAGAGAGCAGGCAGCATAGAGGAGAGAGCAACAGAGAGGAGAGAGCAACACAGAGGAGCAGGCAGTAGAGAGGAGTAGGCAACAGAGAGCAGGGAGCAGAAAGATGAGAGCAACATAGAGCAGGCAGCAGAGAGGAGAGAGCAACAAAGAGCAGGGAGCAGAAAGATGAGAGCAACAGAGAGCAGGCAGCAGAGAGGAGAGAGCAGGCAACAGAGAGCAGGGAGCAGAAAGATGAGAGCAACAGAGAGCAGGCAGCAGAGAGGAGAGAGCAACAGAGAGCAGGCAGCAGAGAGGAGAGAGCAACAGAGAGCAGGCAGCAGAGAGGAGAGAGCAACAGAGAGCAGGCAGCAGAGAGGAGAGAGCAACAGAGAGCGGGCAGCAGAGAGGAGAGAGCAACAGAGAGCAGGCAGCAGAGAGGAGAGAGAAACAGAGAGCAGGGAACAGAAAGATGAGAGCAACAGAGAGCAGGCAGCAGAGAGGAGAGAGCAACAGAGAGCAGGCAGCATAGAGGAGAGAGCAACAGAGAGCAGGCAGCATAGAGGAGAGAGCAACAGAGAGCAGGCAGCATAGAGGAGAGAGCAACAGAGAGCAGGCAGCAGAGAGGAGAGAGCAGGCAACAGAGAGCAGGGAGCAGAAAGATGAGAGCAACAGAGAGCAGGCAGCAGAGAGGAGAGAGCAACAGAGAGCAGGCAGCATAGAGGAGAGAGCAACAGAGAGCAGGCAGCATAGAGGAGAGAGCAACAGAGAGCAGGCAGCAGAGAGGAGAGAGCAACAGAGAGCAGGCAGCAGAGAGGAGAGAGCAACAGAGCAGTGAGCAGAAAGAGGAGAGCAACAGAGAGCAGGGAGCAGAGAGGAGAAAGCAACAGAGAGTAGGCAGCAGAGAGGAGAGAGCAACAGAGAGTAGGCAGCAGAGAGGAGAGAGCAACAGAGAGCAGGCAGCATAGAGGAGAGAGCAACAGAGAGGAGAGAGCAACACAGAGGAGCAGGCAGCAGAGAGGAGTAGGCAACAGAGAGCAGGGAGCAGAAAGATGAGAGCAACATAGAGCAGGCAGCAGAGAGGAGAGAGCAACAGAGAGCAGGGAGCAGAAAGATGAGAGCAACAGAGAGCAGGCAGCAGAGAGGAGAGAGCAGGCAACAGAGAGCAGGGAGCAGAAAGATGAGAGCAACAGAGAGCAGGCAGCAGAGAGGAGAGAGCAACAGAGAGCAGGCAGCAGAGAGGAGAGAGCAACAGAGAGCAGGCAGCAGAGAGGAGAGAGCAACAGAGAGCAGGGAACAGAAAGATGAGAGCAACAGAGAGCAGGCAGCAGAGAGGAGAGAGCAGGCAACAGAGAGCAGGGCGCAGAAAGATGAGAGCAACAGAGAGCAGGCAGCAGAGAGCAGAGAGCAACAGAGAGCAGGCAGCATAGAGGAGAGAGCAACAGAGAGCAGGCAGCAGCGAGGAGAGAGCAACAGAGAGCAGGCAGCAGTGAGGAGAGAGCAGGGAGCAGAAAGATGAGAGCAACAGAGAGCAGGCAGCAGAGAGGAGAGAGCAGGCAACAGAGAGCAGGGAGCAGAAAGATGAGAGCAACAGAGAGCAGGCAGCAGAGAGGAGAGAGCGACAGAGAGCAGGCAGCAGAGAGGAGAGAGCAACAGAGAGCAGGGAACAGAAAGATGAGAGCAACAGAGAGCAGGCAGCAGAGAGGAGAGAGCAGGCAACAGAGAGCAGGGCGCAGAAAGATGAGAGCAACAGAGAGCAGGCAGCAGAAAGGAGAGAGCAACAGAGAGCAGGCAGCATAGAGGAGAGAGCAACAGAGAGCAGGCAGCAGCGAGGAGAGAGCAACAGAGAGCAGGCAGCAGAGAGGAGAGAGCAACAGAGAGCAGGCAGCAGAGAGGAGAGAGAAACAGAGAGCAGGGAACAGAAAGATGAGAGCAACAGAGAGCAGGCAGCAGAGAGGAGAGAGCAACAGAGAGCAGGCAGCAGAGAGGAGAGAGCAACAGAGAGCAGGCAGCATAGAGGAGAGAGCAACAGAGAGCAGGGAGCAGAAAGATGAGAGCAACAGAGAGCAGGCAGCAGAGAGGAGAGAGCAGGCAACAGAGAGCAGGGCGCAGAAAGATGAGAGCAACAGAGAGCAGGCAGCAGAGAGCAGAGAGCAACAGAGAGCAGGCAGCATAGAGGAGAGAGCAACAGAGAGCAGGCAGCAGCGAGGAGAGAGAAACAGAGAGCAGGCAGCAGAGAGGAGAGAGCAGGCAACAGAGAGCAGGGAGCAGAAAGATGAGAGCAACAGAGAGCAGGCAGCAGAGAGGAGAGAGCAACAGAGAGCAGGCAGCATAGAGGAGAGAGCAACAGAGAGCAGGCAGCATAGAGGAGAGAGCAATAGAGAGCAGGCAGCAGAGAGGAGAGAGCAACAGAGAGCAGGCAGCAGAGAGGAGAGAGCAACAGAGCAGTGAGCAGAAAGAGGAGAGCAACAGAGAGCAGGGAGCAGAGAGGAGAAAGCAACAGAGAGTAGGCAGCAGAGAGGAGAGAGCAACAGAGAGTAGGCAGCAGAGAGGAGAGAGCAACAGAGAGCAGGCAGCATAGAGGAGAGAGCAACAGAGAGGAGAGAGCAACACAGAGGAGCAGGCAGCAGAGAGGAGTAGGCAACAGAGAGCAGGGAGCAGAAAGATGAGAGCAACAGAGAGCAGGCAGCAGAGAGGAGAGAGCAGGCAACAGAGAGCAGGGAGCAGAAAGATGAGAGCAACAGAGAGCAGGCAGCAGAGAGGAGAGAGCAACAGAGAGCAGGCAGCAGAGAGGAGAGAGCAACAGAGAGCAGGCAGCAGAGAGGAGAGAGCAACAGAGAGCGGGCAGCAGAGAGGAGAGAGCAACAGAGAGCAGGCAGCAGAGAGGAGAGAGAAACAGAGAGCAGGGAACAGAAAGATGAGAGCAACAGAGAGCAGGCAGCAGAGAGGAGAGAGCAACAGAGAGCAGGCAGCATAGAGGAGAGAGCAACAGAGAGCAGGCAGCATAGAGGAGAGAGGAACAGAGAGCAGGCAGCATAGAGGAGAGAGCAACAGAGAGCAGGCAGCAGAGAGGAGAGAGCAGGCAACAGAGAGCAGGGAGCAGAAAGATGAGAGCAACAGAGAGCAGGCAGCAGAGAGGAGAGAGCAACAGAGAGCAGGCAGCATAGAGGAGAGAGCAACAGAGAGCAGGCAGCATAGAGGAGAGAGCAACAGAGAGCAGGCAGCAGAGAGGAGAGAGCAACAGAGAGCAGGCAGCAGAGAGGAGAGAGCAACAGAGCAGTGAGCAGAAAGAGGAGAGCAACAGAGAGCAGGGAGCAGAGAGGAGAAAGCAACAGAGAGTAGGCAGCAGAGAGGAGAGAGCAACAGAGAGTAGGCAGCAGAGAGGAGAGAGCAACAGAGAGCAGGCAGCATAGAGGAGAGAGCAACAGAGAGGAGAGAGCAACACAGAGGAGCAGGCAGCAGAGAGGAGTAGGCAACAGAGAGCAGGGAGCAGAAAGATGAGAGCAACATAGAGCAGGCAGCAGAGAGGAGAGAGCAACAGAGAGCAGGGAGCAGAAAGATGAGAGCAACAGAGAGCAGGCAGCAGAGAGGAGAGAGCAGGCAACAGAGAGCAGGGAGCAGAAAGATGAGAGCAACAGAGAGCAGGCAGCAGAGAGGAGAGAGCAACAGAGAGCAGGCAGCAGAGAGGAGAGAGCAACAGAGAGCAGGGAACAGAAAGATGAGAGCAACAGAGAGCAGGCAGCAGAGAGGAGAGAGCAGGCAACAGAGAGCAGGGCGCAGAAAGATGAGAGCAACAGAGAGCAGGCAGCAGAGAGCAGAGAGCAACAGAGAGCAGGCAGCATAGAGGAGAGAGCAACAGAGAGCAGGCAGCAGCGAGGAGAGAGCAACAGAGAGCAGGCAGCAGTGAGGAGAGAGCAGGGAGCAGAAAGATGAGAGCAACAGAGAGCAGGCAGCAGAGAGGAGAGAGCAGGCAACAGAGAGCAGGGAGCAGAAAGATGAGAGCAACAGAGAGCAGGCAGCAGAGAGGAGAGAGCGACAGAGAGCAGGCAGCAGAGAGGAGAGAGCAACAGAGAGCAGGGAACAGAAAGATGAGAGCAACAGAGAGCAGGCAGCAGAGAGGAGAGAGCAGGCAACAGAGAGCAGGGCGCAGAAAGATGAGAGCAACAGAGAGCAGGCAGCAGAGAGGAGAGAGCAACAGAGAGCAGGCAGCATAGAGGAGAGAGCAACAGAGAGCAGGCAGCAGCGAGGAGAGAGCAACAGAGAGCAGGCAGCAGAGAGGAGAGAGCAACAGAGAGCAGGCAGCAGAGAGGAGAGAGAAACAGAGAGCAGGGAACAGAAAGATGAGAGCAACAGAGAGCAGGCAGCAGAGAGGAGAGAGCAACAGAGAGCAGGCAGCATAGAGGAGAGAGCAACAGAGAGCAGGCAGCATAGAGGAGAGAGCAACAGAGAGCAGGGAGCAGAAAGATGAGAGCAACAGAGAGCAGGCAGCAGAGAGGAGAGAGCAGGCAACAGAGAGCAGGGAGCAGAAAGATGAGAGCAACAGAGAGCAGGCAGCAGAGAGGAGAGAGCAACAGAGAGCAGGCAGCAGAGAGGAGAGAGCAACAGAGAGCAGGGAACAGAAAGATGAGAGCAACAGAGAGCAGGCAGCAGAGAGGAGAGAGCAGGCAACAGAGAGCAGGGCGCAGAAAGATGAGAGCAACAGAGAGCAGGCAGCAGAGAGCAGAGAGCAACAGAGAGCAGGCAGCATAGAGGAGAGAGCAACAGAGAGCAGGCAGCAGCGAGGAGAGAGCAACAGAGAGCAGGCAGCAGTGAGGAGAGAGCAGGGAGCAGAAAGATGAGAGCAACAGAGAGCAGGCAGCAGAGAGGAGAGAGCAGGCAACAGAGAGCAGGGAGCAGAAAGATGAGAGCAACAGAGAGCAGGCAGCAGAGAGGAGAGAGCGACAGAGAGCAGGCAGCAGAGAGGAGAGAGCAACAGAGAGCAGGGAACAGAAAGATGAGAGCAACAGAGAGCAGGCAGCAGAGAGGAGAGAGCAGGCAACAGAGAGCAGGGCGCAGAAAGATGAGAGCAACAGAGAGCAGGCAGCAGAGAGGAGAGAGCAACAGAGAGCAGGCAGCATAGAGGAGAGAGCAACAGAGAGCAGGCAGCAGCGAGGAGAGAGCAACAGAGAGCAGGCAGCAGAGAGGAGAGAGCAACAGAGAGCAGGCAGCAGAGAGGAGAGAGAAACAGAGAGCAGGGAACAGAAAGATGAGAGCAACAGAGAGCAGGCAGCAGAGAGGAGAGAGCAACAGAGAGCAGGCAGCATAGAGGAGAGAGCAACAGAGAGCAGGCAGCATAGAGGAGAGAGCAACAGAGAGCAGGCAGCATAGAGGAGAGAGCAACAGAGAGCAGGCAGCAGAGAGGAGAGAGCAGGCAACAGAGAGCAGGGAGCAGAAAGATGAGAGCAACAGAGAGCAGGCAGCAGAGAGGAGAGAGCAACAGAGAGCAGGCAGCATAGAGGAGAGAGCAACAGAGAGCAGGCAGCATAGAGGAGAGAGCAACAGAGAGCAGGCAGCAGAGAGGAGAGAGCAACAGAGAGCAGGCAGCAGAGAGGAGAGAGCAACAGAGCAGTGAGCAGAAAGAGGAGAGCAACAGAGAGCAGGGAGCAGAGAGGAGAAAGCAACAGAGAGTAGGCAGCAGAGAGGAGAGAGCAACAGAGAGTAGGCAGCAGAGAGGAGAGAGCAACAGAGAGCAGGCAGCATAGAGGAGAGAGCAACAGAGAGGAGAGAGCAACACAGAGGAGCAGGCAGCAGAGAGGAGTAGGCAACAGAGAGCAGGGAGCAGAAAGATGAGAGCAACATAGAGCAGGCAGCAGAGAGGAGAGAGCAACAGAGAGCAGGGAGCAGAAAGATGAGAGCAACAGAGAGCAGGCAGCAGAGAGGAGAGAGCAGGCAACAGAGAGCAGGGAGCAGAAAGATGAGAGCAACAGAGAGCAGGCAGCAGAGAGGAGAGAGCGACAGAGAGCAGGCAGCAGAGAGGAGAGAGCAACAGAGAGCAGGGAACAGAAAGATGAGAGCAACAGAGAGCAGGCAGCAGAGAGGAGAGAGCAGGCAACAGAGAGCAGGGCGCAGAAAGATGAGAGCAACAGAGAGCAGGCAGCAGAGAGGAGAGAGCAACAGAGAGCAGGCAGCATAGAGGAGAGAGCAACAGAGAGCAGGCAGCAGTGAGGAGAGAGCAACAGAGAGCAGGCAGCAGAGAGGAGACAGCAGGGAGCAGAAAGATGAGAGCAACAGAGAGCAGGCAGCAGAGAGGAGAGAGCAACAGAGAGCAGGCAGCATAGAGGAGAGAGCAACAGAGAGCAGGCAGCATAGAGGAGAGAGCAACAGAGAGCAGGCAGCAGAGAGGAGAGAGCAACAGAGAGCAGGGAGCAGAAAGATGAGAGCAACAGAGAGCAGGGAGCAGAGAGGAGAAAGCAACAGAGAGTAGGCAGCAGAGAGGAGAGAGCAACAGAGAGCAGGGAGCAGAGAGGAGAGAGCAACCGAGAGGAGCAGGCAGCAGAGAGGAGTAGGCAACAGGGAGCAGAAAGATGAGAGCAACATAGAGCAGGCAGCAGAGAGGAGAGAGCAACAGAGAGCAGGCAGCAGAGAGGAGAGAGCAGGCAGCAGAGTGGAGAGAGCAACAGAGAACAGGCAGCAGAGAGGAGAGAGCAACAGAGAGTAGGCAGCAGAGAGGAGAGAGCAGGCAGCAGAGAGGAGCAGGCAGCAGAGAGGAGCAGACAACAGAGAGGAGCAGGCAGCAGAGAAGCGTGGGGAGCAGAGAGGAGCAGCAGAGAGGCGCAGAGAGCAGAAAGGAGCAGCAGAGCTGTGTGGGGAGCAGAGAGGTGAGGGGAACAAAGAGGGGCAGGCATCAGAGAGGTGGGGAGAGCAGAAAGGTGAGGAGAACAAAGAGGAGTAGGCAGCATAGAGATGTGGGGGGCAGAGAGGAGCAGGCAGCAGAGAGGTGTGGGGAGCAGGGAAGAAGCAGGCAGCAGAGAGGTGAGGGGAGCTTCGAGGCTTGGGGAGCAGAAAGGAGCAGACAACAGAGAGGAGCAGGCAGCAGAGAAGTGTGGGGATCAGAGAGGAGCAGCAGAGAGGTGTGGGAGCAGAGAGAAGGCAGCAGAGAGCAGAAAGGAGCAGGCAGTAGAAATGTGTGGAGAAGAGAGGAGCAGACAGCTGAGAGGTGTGAGGAAAACAGAGGAGCATGCAGCAAAAAGGTGCAGGGAGCAGAAAAGAACAGGCAGCAGAGAGGTGTGGGAAGCAATGAGAAGCAGGCAGGAGAGATGCATGGTGAGCAAAGAGTAGGCAATAGAGAAGTGTGGAGAGCAGTGAGGAGAAGAGAGCAGAGAGATTTGAAGAGTAGTGAGGAGCAGGCAGCAGAGATTCAGGAAGGACAGAGAAGCAGGCAGTAGAGAGGTGTTGGGAACAGAGAGGTGTGGGGAGCAGAGAAAAGTGGACAGCAGAAAGAAGCAGGAAGCAAAGAGGTGTGGGGAGCAGAGAAAAGTAGGGATCAGTGAGGAGCAGGCAGCAGAGAGGGGGTTATAGCAGATAGACGGGGGGAGCAAAGAGGTCCAGGGAGCAGATATGAGAAGGCAGAAAAATGTTGTGGAGAGCAAAGACGTGCAGTAAGCAGAGAGGTGTGAGGAGCAAGCAACAAGAGTTGTGCGGGAAGCAGAGAGAAGTGTGCAGCAAAGAGCAGCGGGGAGCAGAGAGGATCAGAGGTAAGCAGGGAATAGAGACCTAAGTGGGCAGCAAAGAGGAATAAAAGTAAGTGGGTAGCAGAGAGGTGAGCAGGGAGCAGAGAGGTAAGTAGAGAGCAAAAGAAATGGGGACAGAGAGGAGAGTAGGGAGGTTAGGTCATCGATGCTGAAGTCCCAGAAAACCCCTTTAATTTCCAAGGAAAGAATCACCATCCAGACATCGTGACGTGTTCCTGGAAATCCTGTTCAGGATGGGTGAGGGTCCGGCACGATGGCTTGCCCTGTGGGATGACAAATGTTTATGATGGGACTATCTCTTTAAATCTTATTTACAGAGCGGCTGTGTAATGTGAGAACGTCTTCAGTGCCGAGTCCTTTATTAAACAATAAGAGTGGCGCAGCGAGCCGTTCTGTCCTGTCCGCTCGCTACATTCCAGATGGTTCCTGCTGAGAATTATTTTCTTTGGGAGGTTTTCTATTACTGAGAATCCATGAAGCGCAATGGAGATAACCGACAAAATATACAGCGGGATACTGAGAGACGCAATGCTACACTGTAACACTCCACATACACGCCACACCGCTTATATCATACATGCAACATATATGAGGTATTATATCATCTGTGGCTGATACCTGTCAAATCGTAAAGAACTGGGCTTATTGTATTTCTGCCGCTCCCATCATCCCAGACATTCATCCCTGGCTCAGTGTCACCCCCTGCTGAGTAATGTACTGTGTACATCATCATACCGTGACCTCCCTCTAGTGGTGGCTGCATATATCTGCAGATAGTGACCTCCCTCTAGTGGTGGCTGCATATATCTGTATAGAGTGAGCTCCCTCTAATGGTGGCTGCATATATCTGTAGATAGTGAGCTCCCCTAGTGGTGGCTCTATATACCTGTATACAATGAGCTCCCCCTAGTGGTGGCACTATATACCTGTATACAATGAGCTCCCTCTAGTGGTGACTGTATATATCTGTATAGAGTGAGCTCCCTCTAATGGTGGCTGTATATATCTGTAGCTAGTGAGCTCCACTAGTGGTGGCTCTATTTACCTGTATACAATTAGCTCCCTCTACTGGCAGCTGTATATATCTGTATATAGTGAGCGCCCCTTAATGGTGGCTCTATATACCTGTATACATTGAGCTTTCCCTACTGGCAGCTGTATATACCTGTATACAATGAGCTCTCCCTAGTGGTAGCTATATATACCTGTATACAATGAGCTCTCCCTAGTGGTGGCTATACATACCTGTATACAATGAACTCTCCCTAGTGGAGGCACTATATACCTGTATACAATGAGCTCCCTCTAGTGGTGACTATATAGTGAGCTCCCCCTAATGGTGGCTGCATATACCTGTATACAGTGAGCTCCCCCTGCTGGTGGCTGCAGGAGTCTATAATGATATTTTATGAAATATCACAGTAATATGATCTTCTGTTGATTGGATTGAATCAAATTAACTTTTTTCTACAGTTTAACCCCCTTACGTCCCCCAACTACATTATTAACCCCTTCACCCTCCCAAGACACCAGATATAGTAATGTATTTGCTGACCTCTAGCCCACTATAGAGCACCAAAGACTTTAACCATTGACCATTTGGCCACTGAAAAGCTACACGGTCCCTCTGGTCCATGACAGGACGAAATCCGCATGTGGATCTGCAGCAAAAATGGCGGCTGAAAAGCTGTGGATTTCTGCTGCACCTTTACAAGTGGATTCCATGCGAAAAATTCCATGGCGGAACCAAACTTGGATTTTTCTGCATGGATTCCACCCTTAAGGACTCCAGCCCACTGGCGATAGGTTTTCTTGCGATGCGAGAGTCAGTGAAAACGCATGATAATGAAGCCAATGATTTTCAATGTTTTCATACTCATTTGCGTTGTGTGCACTCAAGCCTTGCAGCGCGAAGAAAAACCTGCGCTATTGCCCATTGTTTTCAATGGAGCCAGCGGCAGCCCCATTGAAAACATAGGGAGTACATCATGCTCCCCTGCCACAGCTGTGACAGCTATGGCAGGGTATCCTGCATTCCCGCGGATTCAATTCAATGAATGGCTGAGTGCTGCCTGTGATTGATTGAGCACTGTGACCAATCACAGGCAGTGCTCAGCTGTCATTTACTGATGGCTGGGCACTGCCTGTGATTGGCTGAGCGCTGAGCCATTCAGAGGCAGCGCTCAGCCATTCATTGAATTGAATCTGCGGGGATTAAGGAATCCCCTGTCATAGCTGGCAGCGCTTTCTGGAGGCGGGGATTTTTCAATTCCTGTGCTCTAGAAGACAGAAGATGACTGCCAGGGCCGGAGAGAAGAGCCGGACAGCTCTTCTAGGTGAGAAAATTATTTTTTTTACTTTTTTTCACAACTAGGCATTATTTTCAGGGAAGGGCTTATATTTCAAGCCCTTCCCTGAAAATCATTGCTGTGGGGGTTATCTGCAACGCATTGCTTTCAATGGGACAGCAGCAGTGCCAGCCCTTTTGAAAGCAATGGGATAGCATCGCGGACCTCTACCACAGCTGTGACAGGGGATTCCTTCATCCCTGCGGTCCCCGTGCGTCAAGAAATGACATGTTGTTCCTTTTTGTTTATCTGATTTGAGGTCTCCGCTGTATGGACTTCGCCATGGATTCCCATTGTTTGTAACGGGATGTGGATGCGCCGTTGAATTGGTGTGCATGTGTGAACATAGCCCTAGTTGGTAATGAATATGAAAGACAGTAGTGTGCAATTTGATCCTGCTGCGAGGGAACTACAAGTCCCAGCACTGCTTAACATTCTCCCGTCTTCCATCATGACATGCTGGGACCTATAGTTTGACAGCAGCTGGAGAGCAGTGATGTACCTCACCTCTAGACACAGGATGCTGCCTCCCGGGTCTGTGATTTCAGCTCCGCAGCGACGCTTCATTGAATGTTTAATGAATTCATGTGGAAACATTTCCATAAAGCCCATAATCCATTGTAATGAGCGCATAATTAGTATTTTCATTAGGACGGCCGGTTTTACTAATCACAGCCTCAAAAGAGGGGAAGACACGTTCCTTCTATCAGGCTGAATCCCAGCGCCCGTGGCTTCTCGCTCATCTCTACCTCACATTGTGGTCAGATCAGGGCCTCGGAGATAATACGGAACCGCAGCAGATCATCGCTGGTGGCGTATAGAACCACATATCATATCTATGGGTGGCCGCAGACCAGTAGCAAGAGTCAGTGGGATATGTGCTCCTCCTTGGACCCCCTGATGCTTCAATGTCTTCTATAACTACAGTTTAAAGGGGCCACTTTTGTCACCTGAAAATACCGGCCAGGTAAAATGGGCGTGGCTTAGCACAGTATATGTCTATACTTCTGTTACTCCAGTGACCCTATTAGTAATAATGTCCCCTCCCAGTGACCCTAGTAGTAATAGTGCCCCATTTCATTGGCCTCAATAGTAATAGTGCCCCTTCTCAGTTGTACCGATAGTAATAGCACCTCCTTTATTGGCCCCAATAGTATTACTGTCCGTCTCAGTGGCCCCCATAGTAATAATGCTCGTAGTCATAATAATGCCCCCTCTCAATGGCCCCAGTAGTAATAATACCCTTTCTCGGTGGCCCCTTTAGTAATTGTGCCCCTTTTAGTGGCCGCAGTAGTAATAGTATATCCTCTCAGTGACTCCAGTAGTAAGACTACCCCCTCCCAGTGGCCTCAATACTAATAGTGCCCCCTTCGTGGCTCCAAAAGTCATAGTGCTTCCTTTAGTGGCCCTCAGCAGTGTAGTGCCCTCCTTAGTGGCCTAGTGGCCTCCAAAATCATAGAGGCTCTATTTGGAACCCTCTGTTACCCTATACCTCTGGCCAAGCAGCACCCCTGTCATCAAGCTCTCTAACTCACTGTGAAGTTCCAGTCGGGACACCGCTGCAGTGCTTATGGAAAAGCCTCACTACTCTCCCCACCATCTGCGTTCCTGCATGTACTGTATGCATCGCAGACACTGGGGGAGAAGTGGGGATCTTCTTTGAGCGTTTGTGCGGTGTCCAGACAAAAACTTCACAGTGAGTAGCAGGGCTTAAATGAAATAGTTCCCACTCAGCCAGAATTATTTTTTACTGGCCACTAATATGGTTGGCCTCTAAAGTAAATTACCGACCAAGGAAGTCAGGTGGCAACCCTAATCACAGTCCATATGTCCTATTAGGACATAGAGACATCGCGGAGGGTGGTCTCTCACTCCAGACCCCCTTCTATCAGCCAGAAAGGAGAGCACTCTAAGAGCAGCTCACGTTCTGGAGGAATGACCACCATTTAATACTATATTTCTCCTGTAGGGGTCACTGTTTGGCTGCTGCTTCCCACCAGCAAAATTAGGTATTTGCTGGGAGCTGGACCGGGGGTGATTAGCGGATTGCCCAGGTGGGCAGGTTTTTGGTAACAACCCATATAATCACTGCTTGATTCTATATGATAAAAAAAAGTTCTATAACTCTTTACTTTCTGAATGAATTCTTCATCATTCTCAACATATTTGCTTGCTGTCAGGGAATGGAAAACATACCCTGCAAGGTAATCACCTCAGCCGCACAAATTTCTCTCTCGACAGTTTGTTGATTCCACACTGATACATTGTTGCAAAGAATTGTATGGACCGGATACAATTGTAGCAAACCCTGGATGAATGTATAGTCTCTGCTTTCACTGACATGTAACAACTTCTCTTAGGACTTCATGCCCCCCTCGTGTTTGTCTAAGCTGCTTCCTAGGTATTCTCCAGAGCTATATAATGGTTGGACCAAGATAGGAAGTTATCCCCTGTCCAAAAGATAGCCAATAACTTTCTGATTGCTGGGGTTTGATCACTGATGTCCCCGTGGATCCCAAGAACAGGAGTCCTGAAGGTTCCCGCATGAATGGAGCTGAGGTCACACATGCTGCTTTATTCATTCCAAAGGTCCTGCCATAGATAGCTTTTGAGTCTAGGTGCTTCTCCAGATAGGGTTGCCACCTTTTGTCACCAAAAATACCAATTAAGGTAAAAGGGATCATGGTGTAGGGGGCGTGGTTTGTGGTGTGGCTTATGACTACATATGATTTTCCTCCATTATTTCGGTGGCAGCAGTAGTAATAGTGCCATCTCCCATTTGTCTCAGTAGTAATAGTGCCATCTCTCATTTGTCTCAGTAGTAATAGTGCCATCTCCCATTTGTCCCAGTAGTAATAGTGTCCCATGTCAGTGGGTCCTATAGTAACAGTGCCTCCTCTAAGTAGCCACAGTACTAATAGTGCCCCCTCTCAATGTCCCTTATAGTAATAGTACCCCCTGTCAGAGGCCATATAGTAACAGTGCCCTCTTTCAGTGGCCCCCAATGGCAATAATGCCCCATTTAGCTAAACCAGTAGTAATAGTGCCTCCTCTCAGTTGCCCCTATAGTAATAGTTCCCACTCTCAATAGCCCTTACAGTAATAGTGCCCTCTTTGTTGGCCCCATTAGTAATTGTGTTCCCAGTAGTATTAATACCCCTAGTAGTAATAGTGCCCCCTTACTGCCCTGGAAGGTATGTGCTACAACTCTTAATTCCAACTGTATCTGTGTCTAGAGGATGCAAATACAGTTAGATAGAATGGTGGAGCGGTCAACTTGTCATCGTGTTACTTGCAATCCAGGGCTTGATAAGCAACAGACAGTGTAGCCCAACCCTGATCATGTCAGTTGCAGGGCAGGATGAGGTGACTCCCAATCTGGTGCACCCTTCACATCAACTGATGGTCACCGACCACCACCACCTGACTACCCAGGAAGGGGCGTCAATATAATGAGGGAGGCACTGAAGGGATTATTACTGTGAAGAGGTCACTAACGGGCACGATTACTGTCAAAGGGTTATTAAGGGGCACTATTACTGTGAGAGGAGTCAATAAGGGGCAAAATTACTGTGAGTGGGATCATTTAGGGGCACGATTATTGTAAGGGGGTCACTAAGAGGCATCAATACTGTGAGTCATTGAGGCACATTATTATTGTGAGGGGGTCAATAAGGGGCATGATTACTGTGAAAAGTCACTGAGGGACACTCTAACTGTGAGGGAAGTCACTGAGGGGCATGATTACTCTGAGGGGGTCACTGAGGGGCACTATTACTGTGAGGGGGTCATTCAGGGGAATGATTACTGTAAAGGGGTCACTGAGAGGCACTATTACTGTGCGGGGGTCATTCAGGGGCATGATTACTGCGAAGGGGTCACTGAGAGGCACTATTACTGTGAGGGGGTCATTCAGGGGCATGATTACTGTGAAGGGGTCACTGAGAGGCACTATTACTTGCATGCTGCAGGTATGCCTCCTTCCATTGTTCAAAAGTTGGTAGGTATGCCTATAGTATTGCTCACAGCTGATGGGCTTGTTACATTGTACATAGGGAGCTCACTATAGAGGATTGTGCTGCTACGGTAGTGCTGTGTTTACTTCACTGATACATTGTAACAAACTCTTCCAGTGCTTCCACTTCTGCCCAACAATAACAATGTTACATAGTCTTCTATTCTATTGTGTGGCAGCGTTGTCCATGACAGTGAGAGGGAACCAGGAAGAGGGGGCTGTTTTGTTATTTCTTTGCCCCCAGGAGTCAATTTACTCCTCCGTTGCCTCCATCCTCCCCACTATTTATATAATGATCTTTATTGTGGAAGATCTGGAACAAGTTCTGCAATCCGGCACCTCATTTCAGTCCTGACCTGCAGTAACCAGCATCCTCCACTAGGGGGTAATGAATCACTGTGGGTGAAGCATCAGCTCTAAATGAACTTCACACTTTTTTTCTTTGCATCTTTTATGCTTTTTTGGCAATTCTCAGGAAAAAAGAGAAAACTATTAATCAGAGGTTTAATATCGTCAGGTTTGGGCGCTTTATTACTTCCAGCGGGTAATGTGATTTCAGGAGGTTTTTTTTGTCCATAATATATGAGTTCTTGCATTGACCCCTCCAGTTGACCCTCTGAAATCTGCCAGACTCTGCAGTCCTGCTCCAGCCAGAGAGGTAAAAAGATGGAGGAAAAGCTGCCAAAGTAACGCATCTGCTGCAGGACCCAGAGATAGCAGCCGCATCACAGGGGCCAATCCCGAGGAGCGAAATATCAAGTCATTATATCACTCCAAGTTATCCTATGACTGCAGAGGGGTCTAATAACACAAAGTCGCAGCGCATTACTTGTCATTGGGCGCTGCGCTGTATACTTGTCACTTTCTGCATTGTATATACATTGCATTAGGACCACCTACTCAATAACGGGTTGGTCCCCCTTTGTGGGCGATCATGGCTTTCAGCTGTCGGAAAAAAGATTCCACAAGGTGGTGAACATCCTTCATACGTTCCCCATGCCCACTTCGGCCACTCTGACGGTCGCACCTTGTGCAGATAAATGGAAGCAGATCTCACAGTCCTTTCCAGCATATCCCAAATATGTTCAATGGGGTTACTTTCCAGTGAGTTTGGAGGTCAAGGCAGGATTAAGAATTCATTTTTGTGTTCCTCCAACCACTCCCTAGTGATCTGAGCTCAATGACACGGAGGGTTGTCCTGCTGAAAGGTGGCAGATATGGGGGCAGATGGCCACTAACAGGTCCCAGTAGTGTTCACCATTCAAAGACCTTATATGATGACCAACGGTCCTAGGCCATGCCAGGAAAACGCTCCCAAGACCATGACACCACCAGACTGTTGAACCTCAACGGTGCACCCATGGGATATGGCTCCATGCTGTTTATGTCAGATGTGGTTCAGCACATAACGGGACTCATCACTACAGATGAGCTTCTGCCATGTGTCCAAGGTCCATTGACATCTTTCCTGGATCCATGCGAGGCATTGTTGGTGATGACGCGGGGTCATCATGGTTACCCTTGTTGGTCTTCGGCTATTCAACTCCTGCCAACGCAAGGTACACTGCATGGTCATTGTGGAGATGTGTCTAACTTCCTCGTGTTTTCTTGCTGGGTCATTTGGTTCACTGTGGCAGGTCTTTACTGAGATACCAGATGTGACACCCAACGCTCTAAGATCCACCACATGTGGCCTTCTGCTGTGTGATCTTCTGTCAAATGTCTGTCCATAGTTCAACCAGTCTTGGTTCCCTCTTGGTATCTTTATCTGGGAACATCCAACAAGTGTGACTCTTTCAGAAATACTGGCACCACACCTCTGGGCACCAACAATCTGCCCGCGGTCAAAGCCACTCAAGTCACCATGTTGACCCATGGCTGCCAAATGTTGCCTTCTGCTGCACAGAGGAGAGGTCAGCGCATTATCTGAGAGCAGATCGTGCCATGGCCATCATATAGTACCGCGTTACTGATCACAAGATGTCACGTTCCAGCTGATCCTGCGGTGACCGTTCACTGGTTGTCTTCTTACATCCCTGTATTACACACTAGTCATATGCTTGAGGCTCTGTAATGTCTACTAGTCAGCTGTTTGAGGTTGGCATTGTATACCGTTACCTGCTAGAAGACTTGCAGTGTTCTACTCACTAGCTTGATCTCTTCTTTGGGATCCACCTTGTGATCTACTGTACAAGCTGCTCCTTTTCTTGCTCACAAGGCACGGTATTTAGAGTCAGAGCCCCTCACACACAACGGTCTGTCACCAGGTCACCCTTTACACTTGGCGTCCATGTTGCCACCCTCGCCCGCGTCAGATTAGATGTTGGTTGTGTATTGTGGATGATTTCCAGGTTTTATAACTAAATCTCCATTGCTGCAGAAACCTAATTAAAAAGCAGAAGCATCGCAGTCAGCTTATAGGGAAGCAGCGCCAAGAGTGCCCTGCTCAGGCGTGGAAGACTCCTGCCTGGCACGGAGCTTACGGGGCAGCCAGGGCACATGTTTAACCCCTTAATGCACCAGGACTGCACTGGAATAAATGTACTGTAAATGTGAGAAATTTTCCTTAATCACTTTAACACTATTAGAAAAAAGGAAAGGCTGAACTAGAAGGAAGGAGCAGGAGGCGGCAGAACAGGAAGGAAGGTATACATCTATGGTAGTGGCAGAATAAAGGAAAAGAAGGCAGGCAATGGTGTGCTGCCAATGTAAGCAGACCATGTGACTACTACTGGACCCATGGGTACGAGGGCATAGGGACTACTGGCCCCACTGCTGGCTTGTCAGGCCCTCGCCAAAAGTCCATCCAGCAGCAGAAGTCAGTACCCCACACTCCTGCTGGTCCGGATGCTGCAGAATCTTCCTCCTCCCCCGTCTCCTGTTCTCAGTAGAGTATTGCCAAAGATGGGAGGAAGCAGCTTCTGGACCAGCAAGAATGTGAGTTATAAAGGGGGGCTACGGAGGCACAGAGGGGACAGGGTAATCTTATGGGGCTCAGGACGACTACTGTAAGTTTCAGGGTCTACAGGGGGACATTATTTGATTCAGGGACTAATGGGGGGCACTAGAAGTTTTAAGGGCCACAGAAGGGTCACTATAGGTTTCAGGGGGCACAAGGAGAGACTATAAGTTTAAGGGGTCACAGAGGGGGCACTATGAGTTTCAGGGATCACAAAGTGTCATTATAAGTTTTAGGGGCCACAGGTAAGGTACTACAACTTTCAGTGGCCATAGAAGGGGTACTATAAGTTCTAGGAGACAAATAAGGGGCACTGTAAGTTTTAAGGGCCACAATTAGGGCACTGTAAGTTTCAGTGGCCACATAGGGGGCAGCATGAGTTTAAGGGGCCACAGAGGGAGCACTATGAGCTATGAGTTTCAAAGGCCACAGAGGGAGCATTTTTACCTTGTGGAGTTACAGACGGGGCATTAACCCTCTCCAATCCACTGTCTGATGTCTAAAGACATTCTAATTGAAGGCTGTACAGCTCCGATGTCGGAAGACGTCCGGCAGGGTATTCTTACTGTACATTACTGGCTGCTCTGTTGTCGGCGGCCTCCCCAGCATGTCACATACATCAGTACTGGCTTTAGCCAGCAGATGGCGCCATTGTATAATGGCAGAAAGAGAAGGCCCCCCTAGGAAACCCTGAATCCAAAATTGGATTGCAAAGGGTTAATATTATGGGGGCACTAAGAGAATCATTGAGGGTTGTGGCAAGATGGGGAGAGTGTGCAGAGATGAGTTGTCAAAGTCTTCACAGTGGTCTGGACAAGATTAAGAAGAAAAACAAAAACATGTAACGTCAATCACAGAACTTGTCACCTGTGATCACAGGAGGTAACTGCACTGTAATCATTATCACAGGAGGTACCTGCACTGCAATCACTATCACTATGAACAGTTGGTAAGTATTATATGGTGCCCACTACTTTAACTAATTGGTGACCATTTGCAGCTCTATATGGACTTAATGCACCCCCACAATGAAGGGACATTCCAGCAAGATAGCGCACTGTGCCATCAGCCCCAAGTTATCCAGAAGTGGTTGGAGGAGCGTTCTGGAGAGCTTCTATGTATGGCGCAGCCTGCAGGTTCACCCAACATGTCTTAACTAGACATTGATGGGATGTGGTGAAGAAGTCCATTCACCCCTGAGATCCTGCACCTACCAATACCCCGCAGTTGTGGGGGGCATCCAGGCATCTCAACATCCCTCCAGACGTCTTCCATCCACTTGATGCTACCTTGAGTTGCTGCACTTTGCCAGACTACAGGGGGTCCTACATGATAGTTCATTTCCCAGGACTTTTGGCATGTCAGTGTATAACCAACATTCGTGCTTCCTGTCAGTGAATGGAAAAGATACACAAGAGCAGAGTGAGCTTTGTGGTGAAAGTGATGCATCAGCATTGAGATGGAACATGAATCTCCACCTGAATGCTACCAGGAAACGAGCAGCTCTGGATGTGACTGGAGTATAAGACCTGATGTACATGTGGCTGAGTATTAGGATGTGCCACCGCTGTATATAGAGCATTACATGGAGTTCCTGCGGGGCCGGGTCCATAACTCAGGAAATAATCGCCACGTTGGGGTTTGCTGCGCACAACATTCATTACTGAAGGAGAACGTACGGCAGATGGAGCCACCACTGGGAAAAGTATTCTGGCACCGACTGGCGCTGAGGAAGACGTCTTGGCTGACTAAATGAATAACAACATGGAAATCAGCTCTGATACGTTCCGCCGGTCGGAGGAATCTGGAACCGAACTAGAATTACACAAATCAGACGCAGAGAAATGTCCTATTACCAGCGGATGTCGGGGAGACGCCGCAGCCTCTGATGCGATTACTCCTCCATCCCGGCACCCTGCGGCCAACTGTGAGAGCGGCAAACGGCGGGGACATTATATTCATATAATGTGTAATTATGGATGATGTCTCTGGACGGAGCAACAGGAGTCGGCGCACTCCAACGGAGGGAATGGGAAGTCACCAAACTGCAGCGCTCTGTCGCCACATCTGTAGGAGCGCAATTGTCATGTGACCCATGAGATGCAACCCGTGTGTATGCCTATGGAAGCTAAATCAGAGTTAAAGCACAATGTAACTAATAGCGCTCACAGAGCACAAACGTGCGATTTTTGTGCGATGCGTTGTTAACATTAGAAAGTCCTATTGACATTGGCACTAAGTGTGAAGGCACCCTAATAAGAGTTGTGTGGTTCATGTGTTTTATTATGTGGATTGAGTAACACCCAAAGTGCAGGGGAAAAAAGTAAGTGAACAATTGAATTTAATTACCTGTAGATCCCATTTGACAGCAATCACCTCCACCAAACACTTCATGTAGTTGCAAATAAGACTTACATCAATATTTCTGGAATGCCTTGTGTTCACAGGCCATCTCAGTTTGTTCCAAAGCATCTCCATAGCATAAGGCTCAGAAGCCAGATTTAGCCATAACAGAACGCAAATCTTCCTTTTCTGCTGTTCCTTAGTTGTTAACTTGTGTGCTTTGGGTCATTGTCTTGCTGCATCACCTAACGTGTCTTCAGTTTGAGGTCCTGGACGGCTGCTCTTACATTCCCCTTCGAGATGTTCTGATCATCTTAGAATTCATTGTCCCCTTAATGATCACAAGGCATCTGGGCCCCCGAAAAGCAAAACTGTCCCAAGCCATAATGCCCCCTACACCACAGCTCCAAACCATGATCTCCCCTGCACCATAGTCCAAAACTATGATGCTCCTTCATCATAGCCCAAAACTATGATTTCCACTCCACTATAGCCTCAAGGCATGATGCCCTCTCCACCATAGCTCTAGACCATAATGTCTCCTTCACCATAGCCCTAAACCATAGAATCTCCTCCACTATAGCTCCAAACCATGATACCTCCTTCACCATAGCCCTAAACCATGATGGTCTTCAATCTAAGTCCCAAGCCATGATTTCTCCTCCACCATAGCCCCAAACCATAGTATCTCCTCGACTATAGCTCCAAACCATGATACCTTCTTCACCATAGCACCAAACCATGATGTCCCCTTCACCATAGCCCTAAACCATGATGCTCCATCCACTATAGCCCTAAACCATGATGTCCACTCCATGATAGCCTTAACCCTTTCCAATCCACTGTCTGACCTCCGAAGACATTATGATTTAAGGCTATACAGCTCCGATGTTGGAAGACGTCCGTCGGGGTTCTTTTACTGTATATTGCCAGCCTCTCAGCTGTCGGAGCCTATCCAACATGTCACCTCATGCAGTACTGGCTTTAGCCAGCAGACAGCGCAGTTGTATAACGGCAGAAAAAGAGTAAGCCCCCTAGGAAAACCAGGATACAAATTGGATTGGAAAGGGTTAAATCATGATGCTCCATCCACTATAGCCCTAAACCATGATGTGCTCTAAACCAGGCTTTAAAATTGGGTGATGGTTTGATTTTGGTGTTTAGTTCTCTTTGTCCTCCATCACATTGTGCATTTGTGCTAAAAAGTCCCACTTTTGGCTCATCCGGCCATAGGACATTTTCCCAGAAGCATTGTGGGGCATCAATGTGGTCAGGGGAAACGTATGATGGGCTGCATTCTCTATATATTTTTGGGAAGCAGTGTCCTCATCCTTCCATGATTATGATTCTTGAATGACCGAGATAAAATCACACGCTGTAAGAAGCCCCACCAGCCATAAGCCACAATCTGCAGGGTCCGCACAGCCGAGACAACATACAGGCGGCATGTCCATGTGTTGTCCAATGCGAGTTACGCCCAAGAACCTCAGGTGCGACATGCGCTTGTCCATCTGAATGCTGCCTTAGGAAGTTGTAGAACTTTTTCTTATACAGCAGACTTCGCACATACAGGGCGGGTGGGGACAGCAGGGTGCTTTACTCCCTATCACTGGCAGCTTCTAGAATCTTGTCCTTGATTAGGTTGTTGCTACTAACGAGCGGCACGCTCCGTACGGCAGAGGCTTCCTTACGGCTTGGATTTCTTTATGGAATGAATTTATTATTATTCAATAGTCGGTCGATTAATGGCATTAAGGAGCCCGGTCACTGGAACACCGCGTCCTTCCAGCACTCCTTCATGCTATGCCATGGTGGGTAGTGTGGGAACGTGCGCTCCAGATGAAGGGCACATTTATCTCAGACTGGTACTTTACACGCCGGTCTTAGATTAGTACCGCCAGAGCAAGATGCACCAAACGGAAAAAGAGGCACAAGCCTGTGACTAATTGTGGCGCATCCTTTGCCACTTTGTGAAATCTACGGCAGAATATATGCCCCCTCCCACCAGGCCCTGCCCACGTTTTTTTTTCTTTTTTTACAAAAGTGGCGAGGGTGGCAAAAAAAGCCAAAATGTTGCAAATTTTTGTGGGATTTGAGCAAAATATTTGTGACTAATCAATGCCAGAATGCCGGCGGTCGCACCAAATACTGATGGGAGGACATTTCTCTTTTGTTCATTCACTTTGTATTTTGTTAATTGAGAAGAATATATTATGAATAGAGATGAGCGAACCTACTCGGCTACGCCCCTTTTTCGCCCGAGCGCCGCGATTTTCGAGTACTTCCGGACTCGGGTGAAAAGATTCGGGGGGCGCCGTGGGTGAGTGGGGGGTTGCAGCGGGGAGTGGGGGGGAGGGGGGGAGAGAGAGAGCTCCCCCCTGTTCCCCACTGCTACCCCCCGCTCCACCACGCCTACCCCCGCCCCCGACGCTCCCCGAATTTTTTCACCTGAGTACGGAAGTACTCAAAAATCGCAGTGCTCGATCGAGTAATTACTCGAAACGAGTACATTCGCTCATCTCTAATTATTAACCCTTCTATTTTTGAAAGTATTCAAACTTTTCTACACCTGCCTAAAACCTTGCGCAGTGCTGTATGTAGATCTCACCTGGGAAATGTGACTAGAGGTGCCTGTAAGGGTGCCTGGTTGGAGGTTCCATCGCAGATTCAGCACAAAATACCAGAAGACAAGGCTATAAGCCGGCAGCTGAGTGGAAACCAAACAGACCCCATGATAGTCAGTGGGGTCTGTTCAGCGCTGCTCAGTTTCGTCCTAATATGGAACCGTTCGGCCACAGGGATTCCCCTTTCCTACTCCCCGAATGGAGCAAGAAAGCGGAATCTGTAACGCAGGTGTGAAACCACCCCAATGAGTAATAAAGGTCAACATGTACCCAAAACTCCTTCCTTTTCAATCGACCAAAGCTCCAGGACAATAACCTAAAAATTATGGACAGCCATTATTTTTGGCGGAACTCCTTAGCAGCATTTACTGTGAACTGTAAAATGCTAAAAAAGAAATTCACGTACGAATGTTTTTTCTTTACGGACACTGGAAAAAGCCCCCTTTTTTACGGATTGTCAAGGAATGCCTAAACGGTTGGCAACCATGCTCCAACTGGAGTTGTCCTACCACTTGATGACAGAGACCCCTATCTAGGTGTACTTAGGAATGTGCGCCCTCCATCCAAGTACAGCTGACATCCCAATGCAATGTGTGAAATGTCAGAGCTATCTCTGATCCGGCCGTTTAATCCCTTAGATGCTGTGGTCAATAGTGACTATGGCATCCAAGGAGTCTAACAGAAGGCAAGAGTCTTCTCTATCAACCCATACGCACCTTGCAATGCAGTAGCTGAGTGAAAGGGAACCTGTCAGCGGTTCTGTGGCTATAAAACCCCCTACACCAATAAAACAATGAAGTAGTGCACGCACCAAAAGTTATTTTGTTAGACATCCTAGTGAAATCATACCTTCAAAAAGAAAGTTTTCTAATTTCCCTTACTTCATGCAAATCCCCAGCGAGTGATCCGGGGATTGGGCCCGATCTTCTCTGGTGCACTTGCTGGACTGTCTCTGATGGCCTACATGCCTCCCCTAGCGTCGTCCCTCTCTATTAGTGTGACGTGCAGATGTAGGGGGGAACGTAAGGGGTTAAATCGCTTTTTGATATGCCTGCCTATAGATATGTCGAAGGAACTTCAGAGACAGAGGTCACATGATTGCGACATCACTAAGATCCTGAAAGTCGTTAGGAATAGCTCTGTGTGCTGGGGCTGTGAATGAGGGCTAAACCCCGCCCCCATGTGATGTCCCATAGATTTAAGTGGTGTCTGTGGCAGCAGCAGGAGCTGCTTCACAGAGACAGAGAGATACCCTAGACAAGTGTGTGGGCAGCAGCAGGAGCTGCTTCACAGAGACAGAGAGATACCCTAGACAAGTGTGTGAGCAGCAACAGGAGCTGCTTCACTGAGGCAGAGAGAGACCCCAGACCAGTGTGTGGGCAGCAGCAGGAGCTGCTTCACAGAGGCAGAGAGATACCCAAGACCAGTGTGCAGGCAGCAGCAGGAGCTGCTTCACTGAGGCAGAGAGATACCCAAGACCAGTGTGTGGGCAGCAGCAGGAGCTGCTTCACTGAGGCAGAGAGATACCCAAGACCAGTGTGCGGACAGCAGCTGTTAACAGGGACCCAGTAGACATGTCAGTGGGAGAGCCTGATGATCCAGAAGCCAAAATATTACAGACCGCATGGAAGGAGAGGGAGCTACCCTTCCTGTAGGAGACAGGTTCACTAAAGAAGATGATGACATCATGGACTTGCAAGAAATGCAAGACCGGTCCAATGACTTTCGTGTGCGCACACTAAGGACAGTGACAATGGTGGACAAGCTCCAACTCAGGGAGAATCTACCCAGGGACTGTGTTATCTGGAACGCAAGAATTGGGATGACGCAGTGGGATGTGTCGTGTTTAGTAAGATAATGAGAGTTTTATGGTGGTTACCTGATGTGAGTTCTAGGATGTTCACATGATATACGATGTTCATTGATATGATGTGGAGTGTAAAGCGGTGTGACGGGGGCGGGGCACTTCAGGGATGACAGCACTACGTGCGTATGCGAGATGATGTTAGATTCACGTGAGATTAAAGTTATTCGAGATGATTTTCACACTTACAGTACTGGGAGCCTGCAGTGACCGGAGCTCCTAAATTCAATGACGTGCTCCGGCACCTTCGGTGCATTAGGCTGCGTGGCTGACATGCCACGGACCTTCGGTAATAAACTGCTGACAGGTTTACTTGAAAATTTGGGTTTTCATAGCAGCTGGGGGACTGGCGTAGGACCCATCGCCTGCCAGGGGGCACGGACTAATAGTTCTATACCGATGGGCAATAATGCTTGGAATATCAAGTATCTCATTACATCAGTGATGAAGGGTTTGCAGCTTCTAGTCCTGCAGGGAACAGAAAAAAGTCAAACTATTAAGCTGTTAAAGGGATTTTTACTGGACAACCTCTTTTCAATAGGACCCCCTGTGTCAAAATTATAAACAGGTATATACATACCCCTCTGCGGCTGCCAGGATCCAGGACTGCTGCACATGGCAATCCCGGTGATTGCTGTGATAGATGATGTAGTACCCCAGAGTTGGGGTCCCACAGCACTTTTATAGCTGCCTCATGTGGAGTGTGCTTGTGTATGTATAGTTAGCTGTGTTTAGCTATGTGTATTGGTCTTAACTGGGCATTAATGAGTTAACGTCTGGTGTCCTCACTACCTAGCACTAGGTGACTCAGCAGAATTCACCCTAACCTGTTCATTAACTTGTCAATCACTGCTAGCTAGTACTGGGATTGGGTAGAGAGAATCCCCTTAGCTCAGGATTGGTTAATGGGGAGAGTATAAGAGACAGGGCATGGGTGGGTTTAGGGAGTCTAGTCAAGGTCTGGGCTGGAGGAGAGGAGAGAAGAAGAGATGGAGTAAAGAGTAGACTGGTCCAGGTCTGGACATGTCAGCGGGATAGTTCAGCTATGGAGGAAGTCCTGGAGGGAAGTTGAAAGGGGAAGAGAAAGGGACCTGTATCAGAGGAACTCTGCTGGGAAATCAGGAGGAACCTGGCACCACAACTGTGAGTTTAATTTGTCCCTGCACAGCCAAGAGTCAGAGCATCTAAAGGAGATCCTGTCTTGTCCCCTCATGCCTCCACAAATAACCTCCTAATTCAGCAACCACTTAAAGGGGTTGTCCCGCACAGCGCTTACCTGAATCCCGGCGGTCCGGCGTCTTCATACTCACCTGCTGAAGATGGCCGCCAGGATCCTCTGTCTCCATGGACCGCAGGGCTTCTGTGCGGTCCATTGCCGATTCCAGCCTCCTGATTGGCTGGAATCGGCACGTGACGGGGCGGAGCTACACGGAGCTACACGGAGCCCCATTCAGAAAAGAAGAAGACCCGGACTGCGCAAGCGCGGCTAATTTGGCCATCGGAGGGCGAAAATTAGTCGGCTCCATGGGAACGAGGACGCCAGCAACGGAGCAGGTAAGTATAAAACTTTTTATAACTTCTGTATGGCTCATAATTAATGCACAATGTACATTACAAAGTGCATTAATATGGCCATACAGAAGTGTATAGACCCACTTGCTGCCGCGGGACAACCCCTTTAACCTAGCCTGGCAGTCCAGCTCCTACTTCAGAAGAGGGTTAAGGAATTAATGTATGATATTTGATATACTCAAGAAGTTGTTGGAGAATTCACCGCCTGCTAATTGAACACTGTGAACCTTGTACTCAGTCCGCAAGTTCAGGTAAACTGTGTGCCTTCAGTTTTACTAAAGGTCTTTGGACTCATCTCTTTATTTCATCATCACACCGTATTCAAAGGCACTGGCATCACACCGAACCTATACTAACCGCCAATAGCTCACCACAAATTTCTTTGCAATCCCACCTGCTGGACGAGCCACCATTTTTTAGGCAGTGTAGCACCACCATGACTTGGCCAGAGTCAGTGTAGCCACTCGAGTTACTCCTGATCGCTGCAATGACATCAAAGGGAGGCATCAGTGATCACATCCTGACTGGCGTGATGCCAGGAGTTCAAGAATGATACATTGCAGCTTCTGATTGGCTGCAGTGGTCACCTAAATTTCTGTGATATCATCTGGCACAGGAATCATGCGACGGGCTTGGAATGTTAAGTAAGTAGGGGTTATCCAGTAACCATGCAAACCCTTTAAGGACACGTCTTCGTTTGGTACTTAAGAATGTGACAATTTTCTGGGATTTTCATCTGCAGAGCAGTTTTTAATTTTCCATGACAGGTTAATGAGGGCTCATTAGTCACGTGGCTGTAACTATTATTGGTGCTCTTTCGAGGTAAATATAATGTATTGTAGACCTTTTCTTAATTTATTTTTGGCCAATGAGAAAAAAACACATCAGTTCCGCCATTGTTTTTTTTTCATGGCATTTACTATGTAGTATAAAAGACGTGATAACTTTTTTCAGTCGTTGCTGCAATGATGACGATACCAAAATTATATTTTTTAGGTTTTTCCTCGTTTGTACAATAAAACACATTTTTTTGAAAAAAAATTGTTTTTTGCATAGGTGCATTCAAAGACCCAGAACTGTTTTATTTTTCCATTGATTGAACTGTGCGGGGGCTTGTTTTTTTGTGTGGCGCACTAAAATTTCTATTGTTACCATTTTGGGGTACATTTAATTTTTTGATCACTTTTATTGCATTTTTATTGCATTTTTTTGTGAGTGAACTCAACAAAAAAAAAGCATTTTAGCTCCTTTTTTTCACCTTTTTTTCATAGTGCTTGCTGCGTAGGACAAAAAGTGTGGCCAATTCATTCTATGGGTCATTACAGATGTGCTGATACAAAACATGTTTTTTAAATCTTTTTTTTTGTGAGCGCAAAAGAAAAAGTGAGCAAAAAAGTTTTTTATTAGATTTTTCTAAGCATTTTTTAAAAATACTTTTTATGTCCCTATAAGGGACTTGAACCTGTGATCCTATGATTGCTCAGATAATACGCTGCAATGCTTCTGTACTGCAGTGTATTGTCTTGATTCATTTGCATTGAAAGCCAAGACCATTGGCTGGCATCTCGTTATCTGGATTGCCACAGCACATGGTGGAGGGCCAGTGATGTCAAAGAGGCATGTAAGGTGTTATCAGTGAGAATCGGTCCTATCTCTGATCCCTGCTATTGCAGCGAGGCCGCCGGTACCAGTCTCAGCCGCTGTGCATGGAGAAGCTCACCTCCTAAACTTACGTCACCTACATGCCGTAAATGTACAGCATTTCACGGGAACCTTTTTCCTCCCATGTATATTATAGGACGAGAAGGGGTTAATAAAGTTTTTAAAGTACCCCCCCCCAATCTAAATATAAAACAGGGTTCCGTTCGTTTCCAACATTTGTGCCAGAGAGAATAGCGCAGTCGAAAAACAGCATCCAGATGGAAACCTGTGACAGAGCGAAGAGCGAGACGTGAACAGTTCTCCGCGCTGACAGGGAATGGCGCTTTGACACATGATGTATGACGCAGGGACCCTTTTACATATGATTCACAAAAAAATAACACGGTTGCAAAATTGCATGACGGCGCCTGCGAGTGAAAAGCGCTGCGTCTGGGTGGCATTTGTCAAGGTACCAGATGGGAAAAATACAAAAAAAAATCAGGTGAAACGCCACGAATGACTTTCACCGTCGCACATCTTGGTTTAACTTAGTCCCAGTGACCCAAAGGTGGCTTTACAAGAGACGACTATCATCCGGTGAGCCAGTGGATACAGCGAATGTAAGCGACAATTCTTACGTGTGAACATAACCACCAACCGGGTGACGGGCGAGAATTCATTCGCTAGTCTTTTCGTTTCAGCTCACCTAGAAGTAGTCGCTGGTTGATTAAAGAGTAAAGAGGCAATCATGGTCTTCCAGCAACCAACCAACAACTTTGTAGGGAGGTGAGCGCTTGTTTAGCATGCCCCTCCCACTAGACACTGATTGGTTCCCACCTTTTTTTTAACATTTTGCCCTCCTGCTAATGGCGTCTTCACTCTTGCGATAAAATTGCGCGATTTTTGCGCGATGCGAGAGTGAGTGAAAACGCAAATTATGAAACCATTGCTTTTTAATGCTTTCATTCCCATTTGCGATGTTTTCACTCATGCGATGTGGAGTGAAAAAAAATATTGCGGTATGCCCTATTTTTTGTAGTTTCTTCTTTTTTTAATCTCCCATGGTTCCCAATAGCGCCTTCTTTTTGTCGAATCGCACGAACTTGAGGTTTTTCGCGTGATGCGATGCGTTTTTAACATTAGAAACTCTTATTGACTTTCGCGTGATAGAACCGCGGCCGGCAGTGGTGCTCAAAAATCGCATGAACAAAACGGCGACTTTACCGCGCTTTTCTCGCGATCGTCAGTGTGAAGGAGCCCTTAACCCTTTGCAATCCAATTTTGGATTCAGGGTTTCCTAGGGGGCTTTCTCTTTCTGCCATTATACAATGGCGCCATCTGCTGGCTAGAGCCAGTACTGTGGTATGGGACAAGCTGGAGAGGCCCCCGACAACAGAGCGGCCAGTAATCTGCAGTAAGAATACCCTTCCGGACGTCTTCCGACATCGGAGCTGTACAGCCTTCATTCAGAATGTCTTTAGACGTCAGACAGTAGATTGGAAAGGGTTAATGCTTACTGGTTCCCGAATGCACATAAATACGTGCGGGTGATCCTCGGCTGAAGCAAGGCTCAGACAACAAAATAAAACAAAGTCCTTGCAGGTGGGAAGAGCGAGAGACCGCAGCCGCGAGTGTTCTTTCTAAGGGCGCCTTCACATTGGCGAATGTGATATCGCCGTGGCAAAATCACGCCAAAATTGCAGTTTTCTTCACACGATTTTAAAGCATCAGTGATGTTTTTTCTTCAGAAAAATCGCACATCGCATTGCAACCGCCGCTCGCGCAAAAGTCAATAGGAGTTTAAAAGGTTAAAAACGCATCACACGAAAATCGCAAGCTTGTGCGTTGCGATGTGATAAAAAAAAAAGGCTGCATAGCGAAACATGGAGATAAAAAAATAATAAAGATCGCAAAATGCAGAAAAATATGACGTGTGGCGATGCGAATGAAACCATCGGAAACCATCAGGCTCATAATCCTGCGTTTTCACTCATTCTCGCATCGCGTGATTTTATCGTAGGTGTGAAGGCGCCCTCAGAGCCCGTACAGCTTTATGTAGACTCAGCAACCAACGAGTGTGCGCCGGAGTAGAGTTGGGATTTTAAATACACGCCCGCCAGAGAACCTCGCGCCCCCAAACTACTAGATGACCGTTATTTCGGCCCGTGGACGCGTCGCTCCCAACAATCCATTCAGTAATCGCAAAATCGAACAATCGCTCTGTGTAAAACCGCGCAAACAACGGCCGTTCGTACGCTTAAGCGACTATTTAGAGCGACTATTCAGAAGATAGTCGTCCCATTCAGCCACCCTAAGGGCTCCTTCACGCGGGTGTATGCAGAAATGCGCAAGCTTTAGCGTAATGTATCTGCGCTATGAACAAGGTTGATTCGCAATTATATTGGCGCATTTTAATACTTTGCAATCCAATTTTGGATTGAGGGTTTCCTAGGGGGTTTTCTCTTTCTACCATTATACAATGGCGCCATCTGCTGGCTAGAGCCAGTAGTGCAGTATGGGACATGCTGGAGAGGCCCCCGACAAAAAAGCAGCCAGTAATCTACAGTAAGAATACCCTGCCGGACGTCTTCCGACATCAAAGCTGTACAGCCTTCAATCAGAATGTCTTTAGATGTCAGACAGTGGATTGGAAAGGGTTAATGTACTTTTTGCACATGCAGGGCACGCTCATTTGGGCGCAGCAGACGAACATGCCCTGATTTAAATGGCTATTTATGCTAATGAGGTTCAGATCCGTTCTTCTTTCCACAGAATTGCGCCACATGATGCACATTATGTACTGAGCGCACATTGGCTCACCTACCATAGACTTCTATGGGGACCTTGGCTGAGCACTGCGCTGGATGTCAGAGCTTGTCCTACGTGTTTTTCAACTCCTATGCAGACAGATCGGGGAGAAGAACAAATGTTTGCAGGGTCCGACTACGTGGGGTTTATTTGTAGTCTGTTACCAAGGAGAGTTTTGGAGTTACAAGCCCCTCTTTGTTCTCTGGGGGGCGGGAGGGGGGGGGATGCGGTTTTGAGCTCCCGACTTTTTAATCCATGTGATTGGCTGATTGTTAGATAGAATTCATTCATTCAGTGAGATGAACTAGGAGTGCGGACCTTCTCCTCCAATCTTCCTACAATGCATGAATGTCTGGAAGAGACTGAGGGCTTTTAATACGGGAATCTGAAGGATTATCGCCGCCCGACCGAATGACGAACGAGAATTTGTTCGCTTTTTGTTCGTCTTTCAGCTTCTGCATCCTTAAAAACTGAACGCCGGATCGGCCGTGTAAGACCACTTATGAACAATTGCCCGCTGACTGCAAATGGAAGCGGATGGGCCGGAACGATCCCCGCTACACCCCCATTCAGTGGCGATGGTTGTTCCCGTTGATGATCCCTGGGACAACCTGTTGGGCATCCGTGTAAAAAGCCTTCTGCCTACCTATAGGATCACTCGGCTCGGCCAGACTAGAACATTCTAAGGGCTACCTTCTTTTTCTTTTAGACCCCTGAAGTATTACAACATATGAACTGATTATCTTAGTTTTAAGGGTCTGGTTGTGCCAGGTGGGGTCTCTGGTGGGGTATAAAGACCCTTTTGATGTCTGTGTTCTCCCCAGTCTTTCGCCTATCTTGCACCTCTACTACTGAGACCGGTCTCTGTCCTTCTACAGTCCGGACCGGACGCAGCGCTGCATATAACTACCCAAAATCTGTGGAGATCGGTATAGGAAAAATGTCCCTCTGCTGCTTAGTGCAGGCTTGCTGAGTAGTGAGGCTGGTGCACCAGCAGAGGGAGCTGTTTGCTATAGACATAGTGCAGGAGGGTGACAGGATTGGGGGTGATATCACTTTGAACAAATACAATTTATATGGATGTAACCGCTGCCTCTTCCTGACCAAAACCCACCCTGACCAACGTCTCTTACTGACAGTACCTCTACCAAACCGGATAAATGCCTTTCCCTGAACTGACCCCCTTCCCGACCACCACCATCCCTGCCTCTCCTCTAAATGATGTAGGTACAGATAGTACTGCCGCCCTGTCTCTTTCTGTAAATGAAGTAGGTACAGATAGTGCTGCCTCTCTGTCTCTCCTATAAATGATGTAAGTACAGATAGTACTGCCTCCCTGTCTCTCCTGTAAATGCTGTAGATAGAGATAGTACTGCCACCCTTTCTCTCCTGTAAATGATGTAGGTACATATAGTACTGCCTTCCTGTCTCTCATGTAAATGATGTAGGTGCAGATAGTGCTGCCTCCCTGTCTCACCTGTAAATGCTGTAGGTAGAGATAGTACTGCCACCCTTTCTCTCCTGTAAATGATGTAGGTAGAGATAGTACTGCCTCTCTGTCTCTCTTGTAAATGATGTAGGTACAGATAGTACTACCTCCTTGTCTCTTCTGTAAATGATGTAGATACAGATAGCGCTGCCTCCCTCTCTCTCCTTGTAAATGATATAGGTGCAGATAGTGCTGCCTCCCTGTCTTGCCTGTAAATGCTGTAGGTACAGATAGCACTGCCTCCCTTTCTCTCCTTTAAATGATGTAGGTACAGATAGTACTGCCTCCCCGTCTCTCCTTGTAAATGATGTAGGTACAGATAGTACTGCCTCCCTGTCTCTCCTGTAAATGATGTAGGTACAGATAGTACTGCCTCCCCGTCTCTCCTTGTAAATGATGTAGGTACAGATAGTACTGCCTCCCTCTCTCTCCTGTAAATGATGTAGGTACAGATAGTACTGCCTCCCTGTCTTTCCTGTAAATGATGTAGGTACAGATAGTACTTCCTCCCTCTGTCTCCTGTAAATGATGTAGGTACGTATAGTACTGCCTCACCTGTAAATGCTGCAGGTAGAGATAGTACTGCAGCCCTCTCTCTCTCCTGTAAATGACGTAGGTACAGATAGTACTGCCTTCCTGTCTCTCCTGTAAATGATATAGGTACAGATAGTGCTGCCCCCCTGTCTTTCCTATAAATGATATAGGTACAGATAGTACTACCTGCCTGTTCCTGAGTAACGATTCATGCTGTCTTCTCATTTGCTTTCACAGTCAGGGAGCAGGAGATATGGTTGTTGTACTCCGAAACTGAAAAATGAAAATGTGAAAAACGAAATTACTTTAAAGATTATAAAATAGTAATTACCTTGTCAGATGCTTCTCAACGCTTCTAATCCTTCACTGATCCAACACATTTCACATCTGACCTGATGCTTCATCATATTCAAACTCTGAACCTCATAAATGTCGCACCTGGGAGTAATTCACTACCAATCTGGCCCAATTCCCGGTCAGTTGGGCAGATGCAACAAGCGGGGGGGGGGGGGGGGGGGGTATATTTCTTATGTGGTGCTAACTCCTGGTCACTACACACATAGAGGCGATTCTGGAGCATAGAGCCCCAGATTAATGGCTTTACAGGCAGGTTTGATGTGTCTGAACACATTTTCCTTCTGGATTTTCAGACTCCACTTCATGTCCGTCAGTTTTGATGTTGATCGTTGTAGAGAGCCTGAATATTAATGAATGACTGCAGCACAAAGGTGCTAAATGCTTCTCCAGCATGCTCCATTAACTGATTATAGGTCTATGAGCCAATCTCTGGATGTGATCTGAGAGCTGCTCCACCTCTGTGGCCCGGGATGTGCAGCAATCAGAGATCTGTCAGCTTTTCATCAGATATGTTTTGGGGAAGAGATAATAAATTGTGAGAAAGTACCTTGTTCCTCTTATTAGTTCTTGGCCCCTTTTACATCAGCAATTTTTTGGTCCGCTCAGTTCTTGGCCTCTCCTTCCTCAGTTCTTGATTCCACTATCTATGCTGTACTACTTCTCCAACTCTTCTGTGGGCCAGACCCTCCATATCCAACTCTTCCGTGGGCCAGACCCTCCTAGCCCAACTCTTCTGTGGGCCAGACCCTCCTTACCCAACTCTTCTGTAGACCATATCCTTCTTTATTATGGGGCAAAGCCTTCCTGACACAACTCTTTTTTGAAGAACACTAGCTAATATCATGGAGGTGCTGTGGCCATTGTCTTGGAATACTACAGAGTTGAATCACATTATAAGGACCACTAGCTAATATCCAGAGTAACCGAAGTGTGCCGCATGGACAGTAGATTAGCGGGGAGTGACTCAATAAGGTGCTGGTAGGTGGTCTCCGGTATCAGGAGTCATGCTGACTGTAGAGCATCCTGCAGTTGCTGGAAGGTGCATGGGGGAAGCATCCATGGAGCGAACAGCACGATCAAGGTGGTCCCACAGATGCTCAATTTGGTTCAAGTCTGGGAAATTATGGAGCCAAAGAAGTACTTCTCTCCTCTCCTCCTTGTGACATCACTAAAGGACTGGCTAAGTACATGCACAGATCTTCCAGGTGGAAACCCAATTTAATACTTTAGCCATATTTCCCCAGGGGAGGGAAACTGTGGTCATCATCTTTCTTAATTTTTTCTTTTGTCTCATCTCAGTAGTAAGAGATGCAGACAGTCAGTCTGTGAGAATGCGTATTGCAGGGGCAAGAGGACAAAGGCATCCCCAGTGACTTGCTAATTTACTTATTATGAAACAAAGGAAACCTTGTGTGTCTCAAAAGGAGCAAATGGGATCAAAGAACCCTCTGTACAGGTGTAAATACTGATGAGCTCTGCTTGGCAGGAAATACACTAAAGCCCCATTTACACACAAAGATGATCGCTCAAAACATGGCTTTCGAGTGATCATTTTGCATAAACTACTACTTGGTACTAATGCCTGTTACTACCAATTAGTAGCTCGTGAGCCTCTGGGAGCTGTAGTTAGAGAACAGACCACCTTCTGATCTCTGAATGAATTCCCTCTGTTCTGACATGGGGCTGACAGCTGAGACAATGTAATCAGCACTCCCTGGGCAGAACAAAGCGTGCGGTCCATCTTATCAGCTCTTCTGCCGAACAATGGATTTCATGCCAAACTGAAAATCATCCGTTTGCAGAAAAATGAAAGATGGCAAATCACTCCGGCCGGCGGTTCCCATAGCATTGCTATGGAAAGTACCGGCACCTGTCCACGAGCAGAGAATCATTGCGATTCTCCGCTCGTGGTGGCAATTCGCAGCATGCTGCGAATTCCCCCGATTCTCCACGGTTAGCCTACCTATAAGATAGGGCTGACCGGTGGAGATTCGGCGGCGGCTGGATACCGCATTGCTCGTGGACAGCCGGCCTAAGTCACCCAACTCTCCCAGATCAAAGTGTTTGATAACAGAGAGCATAGATGACACACAAAGATGGGTGAAAATCTGCCACGAGTGGGAGTACTAGTTGTGGAAAGCTTGTGATCTTGGGTGCAGACACACAGCATACAGTATGTATGACCTCCAATACTCTGGGGTGCCTAATGGTTTGGCTTTACATCAGATATATTGGTGGTGTAATGCAAGGTCGATTGTAGCATAGAGCAAATGGTGCATATGCATCCGGCCTATTTGGGGCTTATTACTGTGGGGGCACAGAGGGGTCCTATTACTATGGGGGCACAGAGGGATCTTATTACTGTGGGGTGTGAGATGGTGACCGGCAAGGTGCTGGAGGGAAGGTATGTGTCACCTAGGATGCTCTCCTATGAGGCGTTGGGGAGCGCTTGGGCGGATACGTGCCACCGAGCAGCCTGGGCTCGGTGGAGAAAGCCGGCAGTATAGTGTTAGTGGCATTAAGCCACTAACACATTGTAGTGTGTAAGTGGCTCCAAGCCACATAATCCGGGCCGGCTTTTCCTGGAGTGACCAAAGTGAAGGGTGGGATGGTCACTCCCACGTACCAGGTGGGGCTGGTACCAGGCCATATAAAGCCTGGGCCTACAGGGCCAGAGGGAGAGCTGAGACCTCTGCAGGTCTGAGAGTCCTGGCTGGCTGTGTGCAGGAGCCATTCGTGTTACCAGTGTGTAGACAGGGACGCTACATGTATAGTAAGTGCTCAGACGAGCAGGATTTACTTTATGTTTGCCTGATGTCAAGGCCTGTATTTTGCTTTTGTTTACTTGGAAATAAACCCAGGCAAAGCCTGGACTAAAGACTTTATCCTATGTGTCACTGTCTCTGACTGCTTATGCCCAGGTTGCTACCGATCCTAAACGCTTGTCCCTCACAGGGGGCACAGAGGGACCTTATTACTGTGGGGGCACAGAGGGACCTTATTACTGTGGGGCACAGAGGGACCTTATTACTGTGGGGGCACAGAAGGGTCCTATTACTGTGGGGGCACAGAGGGACCTTATTACTGTGGGGGCACAGAGGGATCTTATTACTGTGGGGGCACAGAGGGACCTTATTACTGTGGGGGCACAGAGGGACCTTATTACTGTGGGGGCACAGAGGGACCTTATTACTGTGGGGGCACAGAGGGACCTTATTACTGTGGGGGCACAGAGGGACCTTATTACTGTGGGGCACAGAGGGACCTTATTACTGTGGGGCACAGAGGGACCTTATTACTGTGGGGGCACAGAGGGACCTTATTACTGTGGGGGCACAGAAGGGTCCTATTACTGTGGGGGCACAGAGGAGCTCTTTACTGTAGCAGCACAAGGGGGCTTATTTTTGTGAAGGCAGAAAAGGGGCTTATTACTGTGGGGACAAAAAAGCGGCTTATTACTGTGGAGGCAATGAAGGACCTTATTACTGTGGGGGCACAGAGTGGTCTTATTACTGTGGGGGCACAGAGGGGTCTTATTACTGTGGGGGCACAGAGGGACCTAATTACTGTGGGGGCACAGAGGGGTCCTATTACTGTGGGGGCACAGAGGGGTCTTACTACTATGGGGGAACAGAGGGGCCTTATTACTGTGGGGGCACAGAGGAGCTTTTTATTGTAGTGGCACAGGGGGGCTTATTACTGTGGGGGCAAAGAGGGGGCTTATTACTGTGGGGGCACAGAAAAGACTTTTATTACTGTGGGCACAGAGAGAGGACTTATTATTGTGGGGACACAGAGGGGAATATTATCATGGGGGCACAGAAGAGCTCCTTAATTCTGCGGCACAGAGAGGGCTTATTATGTTGGAAGCACAGAAAGGACCTAGTACTGTGGAGGTACCGAGGGACATATTACTGTTGGGGTACAGAAGGGGCTTATTACTGTGGGGGCAGAGAGGGGTCTTATTACAGTGGGGGCACAAATGGACATATTACTGTGGGGGCACAGAGGGGCAATTACTGTGACAGCACAGAGGGGGCTTATTATTGCGGGGGTACAGAGAAATTCATTACTTTGGGGTGTACATAGGAGGTTTATTACTGTGGGGGCAGTAGGGGGCATCATTTTGTGGTGAGCACAGTGGAGGAATTGAATTATTATTATGTGAACTGAGAGGAGCATTAGGGGTAGAAGCTGGAAGAATTCATCATGGTGGTCTGGGCCAGGCAGAGAGCAGGGCATTTTTAGAGTGTTGTGGTGATTAGCTGACTTGCTGTGCAGCGGGGAAGCAAGAAGAAAAGGGGTCCTATGAGAAGTAAAGCTGCTATTCTGAAGGAGGACAGAGGAAAAGGGGAGCGACCGCATCCAGAGAGACGAAGCATCCGTGTCGGGTCACACCAGGAAAGTACAATAAGTGGGCACCACAATGTGCGGAGTCAGGTGGGCATACGTTGCTACTACTGGAGAGGACTCATGATGCCTTTGTACTGGACACACCAAGGTGATTCCTTGGCTCTTGTGTAATGTACACTACACGGTGAAGTAGAAGGACTTCCCGAGGTGCTCCTGTAAGGAGCCGGTCTCTCTGATAATGATCTCCGGGTGGCTGGGCGTCTTAGTCCGGCTTTGTGCGGAGGGTGAGATCATTCTTCTCCCCGCTTTCCTTGTATAACCTTGTGGAGGCATTGTGAGGCTGATATTAGGCGGTGATTTATGCGCCATTCCGCACGGAGTTAGCGATACACACATATCCATTCTTTAGCAGATCGCACATACCATTATATTACCGCTCAGGGGAGGGGGGTTATTACTTCTTATATTATTATTTTTTATCAGAACAAGGGAAGGAACATTTGTAAACCTGAGCGCCAGTCTGAATGGGAAATATCATTACTGAGAGATCAAGTCCCGGGGTGAGATGCAGATAGAGGAGAATTGAAAGCTTTCTGCCGAGACTGCGAATGTCTTTACTGAGGGATGAAGGGTCTATAGAAAGAAATGACAGCGGAATATCGTCCGTCATTGAGAGCCGCGTCTACGACAAATATATGAGCGTTACATAGTCCCAGCGAGATGAATACACGAGAAGAAGAGAACAATGATTACCGGTATAATAAAAGTCAGCAACACACTGCGGAGACCGAGCTGGTATAACCTGGGAATAAATAAATAAATATATATATATATATATATATATATATATATATATATATATATATATATACTATGTACAGCAGCATCTTCCATGTAATGATATGGAGCATGCCGGTATAACCTGGGTATCTCCCGTATATAATAATATATGTACAGCTTGTACAAGTTATACATCTCCTTATATATAGTGATATGGAACATGCTGGTATAACCTGGGTATCTTTTGTATATTATTATATATGTACAGCTGGTATAAGTTATACATCTCCTGTATATAGTGATATGGAGCATGCTGGTATAACCTGGGTATCTCCTGTATATAAATATATATGTACAGCTGGTATAAGTTATACATCTCCTGTATATAGTGATATGAAGCATGCTGGTATAACCAGGGTATCTCCTGTATATAAATATATATGTACAGCTGGTATAAGTTATACATCTCCTGTATATAGTGATATGGAGCATGCTAGTATAATCTGGGCATCTCCTGTATATAATTATATATGTACAGCTAGTATAAGTTATACATCTCCTGTATATAGTGATATGGATCATGCTGGTATAACCTGGGTATCTCCTGTATATAATTATATATGTACAGCTGGTATAAGTTATACATCTCCTGTATATAGTGATATGGACCATGCTGGTATAACCTAGGTATCTTCTGTATATAATTATATATGTACAGCTGGTATAAGCTATATATCCTTCTGTATATAGTGATATGGAGCATGCTGGTATAACCTGGGTATCTTCTGTATATAATTCTATATGTACAGCTGGTATAAGTTATACATCCTCTTGTGTATAATAATATGGTGCATGCTGGTATAACCTGGGTGTCTTCTGTATATAATTGGATATTTACAGCTGGTATGAGCTACTGATCTCCTGTATACAGTGATATGTAGCATGTTGGTATAACCTGGGTATCTCCTGTATATAATTCTATATGTACAGCTGGTATAAGTTATACATCTCCTGTATATAGTGATATGGACCATGCTGATATAACCTGGGTATCTCCTGTATATAATTATATATCTACAGCTGGTATAAGTTATACATGTCCTGTATACCGTGATATGTACCATGCTGGTATAACCTGGATATCTCTTGTATATAACTATATATGTACAGTTGGTATAAATTATACATCTCCTGTATATAGTGATATGGAGCATGCTGGTATAACCTGGGTATCTCCTGTATATAATTCTATATGTACAGCTGGTATTAGTTATACATCTCCTGTATATAGTGCTATGGAGCAGGCTGGTATAACCTGGGTATTTCTTCAGTGTTGCCTTCAGTGGCACGTGTCTAGTGGCAGGCACACGTGTGAGCTGTATCAAGCGACCTACACAATTATACATGGCAGTTCAACAGGGCAGGAGATAGATAGGCCGCATAAATTGCCTAAACACCTTGCACTTCCCCACCATCACTACTACTGTAGCCTCTGTCTTCATCTTTACTGTTAACTTTAAAACCTACTTCCAACAAGCTCTCCACCATTCATGACTTTTTCATTGCTAAATCCCTAAACCCGCTAGTTCTCACAGAGACGTGGATACAGCAGTCTGACACGGCCTCCCCTGCTGCACTGTCTTACAATGACCTCCAGTTCTCCCATACCCCAAGACCGGATGGTAAGATGGAGGAGTAGGTCCTCTTCTCTCTGCAATGCACCTTCCAGGTCATCCCCCTGGTCTCCTCACTTACTTTCCTATCATTGGAGTTACATATGCAGCATCCCAGGCACCGGCCTTTGGACTGGGGATAACAAGATGGTGGGGTTACGGGTGACTCTACCGTCTCCTCCCAGTGAAGTCCAAGTGTGGCCAGCCCCAGCTATGAGCTGGGGTAAAATCAGCAACCTTGCTGGTAGAGAAGTTTTACTTATCTGTTCACCGAATAAAAGAGTTCACAGTCAATAGGTGGTTGTAAACCAGAGGCACACAGTTTTTATTGAATGTTCTCAACTTGGATTTTCCAAGTACAATGATGCAACAACTTTTAAGTACAATGCTTTCCTTCGGCACATTTTACTTTCTAACTCCCGTAAGACAGAACATCATCAGCTGCAGTTATCTGATGGACACTTCATCCAGATGCAAATTTGCATACTGTTGCTCCTTATCATGAGCGCTTGGTTCCTTACTGAATTAGCAGCACACATGTGAGAATCACTCACGCCCGACTTGCAGTAACGGTGCTCACACCGTTCCTTCCTCTTGTAGATGAGCAGGAGAGGATGTCTTCTCTGAACCAAACCCTTGGATAGGAACTAGTTGTGACCTCTGTATCCCTGGAGGGAACGTATCTTATTGGTATCTCGGGTAAGACTCAACTCTGCCCAGACGGAGACTCCGGAGTTTCAGGCTCCTGCAGCACGTCCTCCTCCACCGACTACACTTTTCTAACCAACACATTTCTCATTCTTCCACACTTCATCACTACAAACTCCACCCCTCCAACTTCAAACTCAACTAATCACACCACATGCAACAGTGTAGAAGAGACAAACATCCAGACATAATCATCCTTGTCAACACCGACAAAGGACAATGACACTCAAACAGAAAAATACACAAAGACAACTCACAATAGACAAACATAATTTAAAGGGAGCCCCAACTCTGGGTTACTACACATACCCTATGATTTTTCCACCATGCAAGTAGCAATTATCTACTGCTCCCCCCCCCCGCCTGTTTCTCGATCCCTTTGCCGCCTGGCTCCCCCACTTCCTATCCTGCAAAATCCCAACCCTCATATTAGGTGATTTTAACATCCCCATACATGACCCCATCTCCCCATCTGCCTCTCAGCTTCTATCGCTCACCTCCTCCCTTGGTCTCTCACAACTCACAGCCTCTCCCACTGACAGGGATGGCAATACTCTGGATCTGGTCTTCCTCCATCCCTGCTCTGCTTCCAACTTCACTAACTCCCCTCTCCCGCTCTTTGACCATAACCTCCTCTCTTTCTCTGTCAAGCCCCCTAGCATCTCCCCAGACCCTGCTACCTACCGTACGTACAGGAACCTTCAGGCCGTTCACACTCAAAGGTTTGCTGAGTCCCTACAGTCCTCTCTGTCCCCTATCTCTCTCCTCTCCTGCTCCAACCTGGTTGCCGATCGCTACAACACCGCTCTCAAACATGCCCTGCATGAAGCGGCACCCACCGTGATCCAAGTCATCTGATGCAGACCACGGCAACTCTGGCTCACACCTCAAACGCTCTTCATCCGGCGGTGCTCTGGATGTGCTGAACAGCTGTGGAGGAAGTCACAAAAGTCGGCAGACCTCTCCACTTCAAATTCATGCTCAGAACCTACAACCTCGCCCTGCACCATGCCAGACAAGTCTACTTCTCCTCTCTAGTCTCCTCACTATTGTACAACCCTAAATGACTCTTTGACACTTTTCAATCCCTTCTCAGCCTTAAACTGCAGCCCCCGGTGACGGATCTCAGTGCTGCAGAGCTTACTTCAAAAAGAGAATCAACGACATCCGGCAAATACAGAACTCAATTCAAACTCACTACCTTCATCTATAAAGATCTCCACAGCACTGCCCCGCCCTATATTGCCTCCCTCATCTCAATCCATCACCCAGCCCGAGCCCTCCGCTCTGCTAACGAAATCAGATAAAACGCCCCTTTAATTTGAACCTCTCATTCCCGCCTCCAAGACTTCTCCAGAGCAGTACCTGTCCTCTGGAACGCGCTACCCAAACTATCCCGGCAATCCTTTACTCACACAACTTCAGGCGTGCCCTAAAAACGCACCTCTTCAGGGAGGCATATCACATCTCCTAAACCAAACCCCTCTCTAGTCTGCCTGATAACATGCTCCCTGACCTACCGCCTGCAATTCCTGCTAGCTGCAATCAACTGCCCCTGCAGTCATACCGACTCAGCCACTATACGGCTGAAGTCTGACCATTGTCTATGTCTATGTGTATAGCATCCCTCACTCTCCACCTCGCCATACCGTGCACATCTCCAGCCCCTTTACCTTCTGTATCCCCCCATTACTTGTAGTATGTAAGCTCGTTGGAGAAGGACCCGCACCTTTACTGTTTCCATCAACTGATTACTATGTAACTGTGGTTTTGTTTTTCTTCCCGCTGTCTAGTAAGCACTGCGGAATATGTTGGCGCTATATAAAGATTGTTATTATTTCCTGTATGTAATTGTATATGTACAGCTAGTATAGGTTATACATCCTGTATATAATGATATGGAGCATGCTGGTATAACCTGGGTGTCTACTGTATGTAATTATATATGTACAGCTGGTATATAAGTTATACATCTCCTGTATATAGTGATATGGAGCATGCCGGTATAACCTGGGTGTCTTCTGTATGTAATTATATATGTACAGCTGGTATATAAGTTATACATCTCCTGTATATAGTGATATGGCCGGTATAACCTGGGTGTCTTCTATATATAATTATATATGTACAGCTGGTATGTTATACATCCTGTATATAGTGATATGGAGCATGCCGGTATAACCTGGGTGTCTTCTGTATGTAATTATATATGTACAGCTGGTATATAAGTTATACATCTCCTGTATATAGTGATATGGCCGGTATAACCTGGGTGTCTTCTGTATGTAATTATATATGTACAGCTGGTATATAAGTTATACATCTCCTGTATATAGTGATATGGCCGGTATAACCTGGGTGTCTTCTGTATATCATTATATATGTACAGCTGGTATAAGTTATACATCTCCTGTATATAGTGATATGGCCGGTATAACCTGGGTGTCTTCTATATATAATTATATATGTACAGCTGGTATGTTATACATCCTGTATATGGTGATATGGCCGGTATAACCTGGGTGTCTTCTGTATATCATTATATATGTACAGCTGGTATAAGTTATACATCTCCTGTATATAGTGATATGGCCGGTATAACCTGGGTGTCTTCTGTATATAATTATATATGTACAGCTGGTGTAAGTTATACATCTCCTGTATATGGTGATATGGCCGGTATAACCTGGGTGTCTTCTGTATATAATTATATATGTACAGCCGGTATAAGTTATACATCTCCTGTATATGGTGATATGGCGGGTATAACCTGGGTGTCTCCTGTATATAATTATATATGTACAGCTGGTATAAATTATACATCCTGTATATAGTGATATGGAGCATGCTGGTATAACCTGGGTGTCTGCTGTATATAATTATATATGTACAGCTGGTATAACATAATGAGTATATAAAATGAAGCACTGTAATCCCAGATTGTCCCTGAGGTCCTTGTGATCTGCAGATGTTTATGAGCTGTTTGGGATGTTCTCTTGTCCAGTGTCCTCCCAGCAGGAACTTTATGACCCCGCTGTCCTCCCGCTGGAGCATTACACTTCATTATATACTTGTGTTCTGCAGCGTCAGGCGTTGTGCCGTGCCATGACTTCATTATATTCCTGGCACGTACATTAATATCCGCTCTGAGTGGACGACATCTATATTTAGACACCCTATACTCCTATATTGGTCACCGTCCGGAGCGTTCTGCATTCGCCAGACTCTGCTTCTCGGGTCTGTGGACTGTGCCGGGGCAGATGAGACGGGAAAAGTGTTCTGCATTCTCAGGGATTTCACCGCTGCTCTCTAGTAAACGGATAGGCTGCTTCTAGTAGTGACCTACAATCCGCAACTAGAGGTACTAAGGAAAACCGCAAAGAAACTCCACCATACCCTACACAAGGATGACCGTCTGACCACCATATTCCCGGACCCTCCCCTTCTGTGTTACAGGCAACCTCCAAACTTGAGGAACTTTATAATCAGGAGTGCATTGCCCTCTGACACACAAAAAGGAACTTATCCCTGTAATGTAAGGAGCTGTAAGACCTGCTCACATATACTGACTGCGGACAGGATACGGATCCCCAACACACAGCAGGACTATAAGATCTCAGGGACATTCACATGTTCCACGTCTGATGTTGTGTACCTGATCATGTGCAGTAAATGTCCTGTTGGGGGTCTTTATGTTGGAGAAACGGGACAAAAACTGAAAGTGAGGATGAGATGTCATCGCCATACGATTAAACACAGAGAAAGAGAATTACCTGTGGCCGAGCACTTCTCTAACCGTGGACATAACATAGGAGATATGAGAGCTTTGATATTGAAGGGTGGTTTCAAGTCACAAAACCATAGAAGAATTTGGGAATATAAATTGATAACAACCTTTGACACTCTGAATACGGGGTTAAATTATTCCCCAGGACTTATGCGTGAATGGGAGGTGTGAGACATCTATAGCAAAGATGAGACTGCTGGCCTGGTGAGCCTCCCATCAACAGTAATTCAAGGACCATAAACTTATTATCCCTTATCAGTGTCTAGTTAAAAATGTTTGTGTACCTCTTGTAGCATTCCTGGCCTGATGACCCCCCCAACAGTAATTCAGGGACCATAAAACTTTCACTCCGCTATCAGTGCCTAGACAAAAAAAGTTTGTTTTCTGTTGCAGTATTACCGTATATACTGGCGTATAAGACGACTTTTGAACCTCGAAAAATCTGCTCTGAAGTCGGGGGTCGTCTTATACGCCGGTAATACAAAAAAAAGAAAGTGTCAAAAAAAAAAAATCATTATACACCTCCCCCGGCGTTCTGCGGGGGAGGTGAGTAATGATTTTTTTTTTTTGCTTCACTGTATTCCCGGCGTATAAGGTGAAAGTTGGGGGGTCGTCTTATACGCCCCGTCGCCTTATACACAGGTATATACGGTACTTTTAAGTACAAACCAATCCCATCCATGTCTGTGCCTTGTCATAAGTATGTATGTTATAAGTGTGTATAAATATTTATGCCTCTTCAGATATAATCCATTTTTAGCCTGACGAAGAACCTGAGAGGTTCGCAAGCTCGCTGTAACATCATGTATATTAGTCAGCCATTAAAAGTTATCATATCTACAAGATTACTTGGTTTCCCTTGCTGGGAACAATCACATTTCGCTCTACTGGCTAACACCTTCCAGAGAGAGAGAGCATATCAATTCCCAGTTTCACTAAAACAGATACCCGTTCACACTACAGGCATCATTTTTCCTGTGCGGCCGTCTAACATTAGGATCACCACGCAGAGGTACGTGATTGTGACACCCACGCGGAGGATGTGTGGGATGCATCTAGACTAAGCCCTCTCTTTAAGTAATTTCTGCTGCCTGAGTGTATGTGGAGTGATCCCCACCTTCTACCTCCTCCGGAGTATATATACATATATAATGTCCAGGACCGGTGACATATAGATAACGTTGACTATAGGGCCGTATTGTTCCTGTGTATAGCTTTCCTCCCAACCTTTGAGCTTCTGCCTGTAATTTTATGCAAGTAAACGATACCTGTGATTGTCTGTTATTCCAAGTTTAATCAAGTAAGTTTTACCGGGTCCCAAACGTTCCTGAGGACCCGAGGTACGATACATAAGTCTCTGTGTTTATTACTCCACCGCATAGAATAACGGTGAGGGAACAGTGGCGTCACGACGTGATATATACTTCTACAAACATACCCCCTCGTGTTACAACTCGGCAACACTGTGACAAGGACTAGGTCTCCGGCCATACACAAGTCCAGTGTTTCATGTCCCTGTGGAAACAAAACGACCTTTAGCGTCTATAACAGGTCGCCGCAATATCACCGCTGTTCTCTAGTGAAAGGATAGGCTGCATTCTCAGTGATGTCACCGCTGCTCTCTAGTGAATGGATAAGCTGCATTCTCAGTGATGTCACCGCTGTTCTCTAGTGAATGGATAGACTGCATTCTCAGGGATGTCACCGCTGCTCTCTAGTGAATGGATAGGCTGCATTCTCGGTGATGTCACTGCTGCTCTCTAGTGATTGGATAGGCTGCATTCTCAGTGAGGTCATCACTGTTCTCTAGTGATTGGATAGGCTGCATTCTAAGTGATGTCATCGCTGCTCTCTAGTAGACGAATAGGCTGCATTCTCAGTGATATTACTGCTATTCTCTAGTGAATGGATAGGCTGCATTCTAAGTTATGTCACCACTGCTCTCTAGTGATGGATAGGCTGCATTCTCAGTGATGTCACCGCTGCTCTCTAGTGATGGATAGGCTGCATTCTAAGTGATGTCACCACTGCTCTCTAGTGATGGATAGGCTGCATTCTAAGTGATGTCACCACTGCTCTCTAGTGAATGGATAGGCTGCATTCTCAGTGATGTCACCGCTGCTCTCTAGTGAATGGATAAGCTGCATTCTCAGTGATGTCACCGCTGTTCTCTAGTGAATGGATAGACTGCATTCTCAGGGATGTCACCGCTGCTCTCTAGTGATTGGATAGGCTGCATTCTCAGTGAGGTCATCACTGTTCTCTAGTGATTGGATAGGCTGCATTCTAAGTGATGTCATCGCTGCTCTCTAGTAGACGAATAGGCTGCATTCTCAGTAATATTACTGCTATTCTCTAGTGAATGGATAGGCTGCATTCTAAGTTATGTCACCACTGCTCTCTAGTGATGGATAGGCTGCATTCTCAGTGATGTCACCGCTGCTCTCTAGTGATGGATAGGCTGCATTCTAAGTGATGTCACCACTGCTCTCTAGTGAATGGATAGGCTGCATTCTCAGTGATGTCACCGCTGCTCTCTAGTGAATGGATAAGCTGCATTCTCAGTGATGTCACCGCTGTTCTCTAGTGAATGGATAGACTGCATTCTCAGGGATGTCACCGCTGCTCTCTAGTGATTGGATAGGCTGCATTCTCAGTGAGGTCATCACTGTTCTCTAGTGATTGGATAGGCTGCATTCTAAGTGATGTCATCGCTGCTCTCTAGTGAATGGCTAAGCTGCATTCTCAGTGATGTCACCGCTGTTCTCTAGTGAATGGATAGACTGCATTCTCAGGGATGTCACCGCTGCTCTCTAGTGATTGGATAGGCTGCATTCTCAGTGAGGTCATCACTGTTCTCTAGTGATTGGATAGGCTGCATTCTAAGTGATGTCATCGCTGCTCTCTAGTAGACGAATAGGCTGCATTCTCAGTGATATTACTGCTATTCTCTAGTGAATGGATAGGCTGCATTCTAAGTTATGTCACCACTGCTCTCTAGTGATGGATAAGCTGCATTCTCAGTGATGTCACCGCTGCTCTCTAGTGATGGATAGGCTGCATTCTAAGTGATGTCACCACTGCTCTCTAGTGATGGATAGGCTGCATTCTAAGTGATGTCACCACTGCTCTCTAGTGAATGGATAGGCTGCATTCTCAGTGATGTCACCGCTGCTCTCTAGTGAATAGATAGGCTGCATTCTCAGTGATGTCACCGCTGCTCTCTAGTGAATGGGCAGGCTGCATTCTCAGTGATGTCACCGCTGCTCTCTAATGAATAGATAAGCTGTATTTTCAGTTTGTCACTACTGCTCTCTAGTAAATGGATAGGGTGCATTCTAAGTGATGTCACCACTGCTCTCTAGTGAATGGATAGGCTGCATTCTCAGTGATGTCATCACTGCCCTCAGTGAAAGGATAGGCTGCATTCTCTGTGATATCACCGCTGCTCTCTAGTGAATGGATAGCCTGCATTCTCAGTGATGTTACTGCTATTCCCTACTGAATGGATAGGCTGCATTCTAAGTGATGTCACCACTGCTCTCTAGTGAATGGATAGGCTGCATTCTCAGTGATGTCACCGCTGCTCTCTAGTGAATAGATAGGCTGCATTCTCAGTGATGTCACCGCTGCTCTCTAGTGAATGGGCAGGCTGCATTCTCAGTGATGTCACCGCTGCTCTCTAATGAATAGATAAGCTGTATTTTCAGTTTGTCACTACTGCTCTCTAGTAAATGGATAGGGTGCATTCTAAGTGATGTCACCACTGCTCTCTAGTGAATGGATAGGCTGCATTCTCAGTGTTGTCACTGCTGCTCTCTAGTGAATGGATAGGCTGCATTCTCAGTGATGTCATCACTGCCCTCAGTGAATGGATAGGCTGCATTCTAAGTGATGTCACCGCTGCTCTCTACTGAATGGATAGGCTGCATTCTCAGTGATGTCACTGCTATTCCCTACTGAATGGATAGGCTGCATTCTAAGTGATGTCACCGTTGCTCTCCTCAGAAGACAGTCCAATCTGTATAAGAACATTCTAGATTCACCTCTCTCTTCCATCTCTTTATGTACAAACGTTCATTAAGTGCCAACTTGTAAATAGGAATACAAGGTGAGGTGACAATAGAAATGCAAATCCGAGTGGCGGCTGTTGGTGATGGCAGAGGTCGCCCCTCTGTCCGGAGAGGACTGTGTACCAAGGGTCCGGCGGCTGCGTCTCCGATCAGGTGAACTGTGAAATTAACTGCAGACAGTTTGTACTCAGTAAATCAAGAGGAAACACGGATCATAATGACTCCCGGGACCCGTGATTTTCTGGTTCTGTCAGGTGTGAAACAAAAGCGTAAAATTCTGTACAACGGCCTGAGAAGCGGCAGCAAAAAGCGACAAGAGGAGAGGCGGCTGCTAATGATTTATTCATAGTGACATTAACCACTTCATGTCAGCGCTCCTCGTGTCCTTCCTCTTGTCCCTAGTCTGCACTACTGAGACATCTGCGGACGTACCGTCCCTCATCATCATCTTCAGAAGCAGCAATACCACAGAGACTGTATCACCCTCCACTCAGGACAGTACATGTACACAGTGACTCCACCAGCAGAAGAGTGAGTGCAGCTCTGGAGTATAATACAGGATGTATCTCAGGATCAGTACAGGATAAGTAATGTATGTACACAGTGACTGCACCAGCAGAATAGTGAGTGCAGCTCTGGAGTATAATACAGAATGTAACTCAGGATCAGTACAGGATAAGTAATGTATGTACACAGTGACTGCACCAGCAGAAGAATGAGTGCAGCTCTGGAGTATAATACAGGATGTAACTCAGGATCAGTACAGGATAAGTAATGTATATACACAGTGACTCCACCAGCAGAATAGTGACTGCGGCTCTGGAGTATAATACAGGATGTAACTCAGGATCACTACAGGATAAGTAATATATGTACACAGTGACTCCATCAGCAGAATAGTGAGTGCAGCCCTGAAGTATAATACAGGATGTAACTCAGGATTAGTACAGGATAAGTAATGTATGTACACAGTGACTCCACCAGCAGAAGAGTGAGTGCAGCTCTGGAGTATAATACAGGATGTATCTCAGGATCAGTACAGGATAAGTAATGTATGTACACAGTGACTCCATCAGCAGAATAGTGAGTGCAGCTTTTGGAGTTGGGTGTGTGCTGGTTAAGCTCTGCAACTTCCAGGGTGTGGTCAGAGAAGGAAGGTTTGCTGAGCTTGGATCCCAGAGAAGGTGCACTTTTCTGGGCTTTGTTGGATATGGAGTCCCGCACCTCCTCCCCCCGGGGCCACTCGGGGGGAGGGAGGGAAGTGAAGGCATTGCTGGCATCAGCAATGCCGAAAGAAAGTTTGCCACTAGTGCCGGAGAAGCCAGCAGCACGCAGGAAAACAGGAGCTTCTGCTGGAGGTAAGAAGAGACTTGGACCTGGTCATGGCTGCAGCAGCGTGGCACCATTTGTCAGCACGGCGGCTTCTGATAGCGCAGGGAGTGAGATTGTGACCCGCAGCCAGACCCGCAGGAGAGCAGGTGAGCCGCAGACCCTGGCAAGTATGGGTAAGTGGAGCGAAAAAAAGAAGGAGGAATCAGTGATTGAGCTGGCCTCCAGGCTGGCTAAGAGTATTAATGACTATAACTTTGCTGGAAAAATGTTGGTCATGCAAAAGGGGAAGGTGCGCGATGCCAAGCTGATCATGGAGCAAAATGCTTCTAAGGACAGAAAGGCAGAAGCCAGAAGGGCAATAAAGAAATGCAAGGACTGCATTAGAATGTGGGAAGCGGTGAGGGAGAAAATACTGGAGGAGAGCGCTCCCTTTAAGGAAAAAATAATAAATGATGACGGGTTTGCAAAGATGGCGGCAAGGTGCAGTGGCCAGGAGCAAAGCGAGTCAAGCAATGATGAAGCCTCAGATGAGGAATTGTTTGAGGATGTGCAGGAGACCCTGGAGGAGCAGCCCGTATGCTCACAAGAGCTAGTACCAACACCCAGTGGCACTACAAGTTCCAGAGAGCTGTTGCCTGAGGAAATTGGACTGCCATCTACCTCAGGGGAATCAGAGGTGGAGGGAAACGCAGGAAGGCTACAAGTGCAGAAGACCCCACAGCCAGAAGCCTCTCTGCATATTGGGGGCTTCATGTTTGGCAATGAGATGCCGGAGGAGGATGTAGAGATAAAGAAAAAGAAAAAGAAACCTGTTAAGCTGCAGGAAAAGCTTGTGTTTGTCAAAGTTCCCGTGAGGACTGATCTGGCTGCAAAGTCGGATCAGAGTTCTGACCCCAAAAACCCCCCTGGCTCGGACTCTGTGGTGGGCCTGGAGCAGGGAGTTGGGGAGAAAAGGGCCCAGCTGGTCAGACCCCCTGTCCCTGTGTTAGTTGGTAACAAGGGCAAGGAGGTCAGTAAGAAAGGCGCAGTAAAGGCCAGTACAGATGCAGGTCGCGGTAACAGCAAGGAGGGTGGCAGCGGTGCCACTAATGCAGCAAGTGCTGCCTGTGATGCGGAGGGGGCTGCGGACCTAAAATCAGGGGTCTCCCATAATCTGGGAGCAAGTCAGGCCGGATCCCGCGCCTCCAGTGATGCGGAGGCAAAAAAGAAAAAAGGAAAAAGTAAAAACACAAGCAAAAGTCCGGAGGCTTTACCATCTACCTCCGGAGAGGCCAGGACCCATGGACCACATGATCCAAGGATAAAAGTGGTAGATCCGGGGATGGATGTGCGAGAGCGTGTGGTGGATGTGAGGGACAACGCCGAGAGTAAACAATTCTCTGCAGGTTCTGGGCCTTCGGGCACCTCGGGCCCCCCTGGCAGCCAGGGATCTGGAGGCCCAGGGGATAAGGTGGATAGGCCGGGGGGGTCACAGGTTCCAGTCGCCCCTCCGGCGGCGACAACAACTAGCAGGAGTTATGCCAGTGTCGCCGCTGGAGGGGAGGGGTCCTCCTTGTCTCCAGGCTCTAGGGAGGGCGCTTTGCAACAGCGTCTCCTGGAGGCTTTACGGAAGGGGGAGAGTACAATCACAGTTGGAGGAAGAGAGGTGGATCTATCTCTCTGGAAAGAGAGACATGGCTTGGGTGCCTTCCGAGAGCAAAGGGGGGAGACCGTATGGTCCCTACCGACACCCGGGCAGGACGCAGGTCGTAGGAATGTGGTCCGTCTTCGTTGGAGAGGCAATGATACGTGCCCTCCGAGGGCAAGGGTAGTGGAGCTTCTGCTGAAGATGGGCTTCAGGGCAGTTGACATCTTTGCCCTGATCCATCCTTACGGCACGTCTGAGTTTGACATCAGCTTCGTTCGCCCAGAGGGCTTAGAAATCTTCTGGGGGAATTACGAGCTGGTGAAAAACGAGCCCGGCTGGCGAGACTTTGCCATCCAGGTGGTGTCTCGCCAGAACGGTATCAAGAAGGTGACCGTTTTGACTCGTAACGAGTCACTTTCTTGCTTTGACATCATGACGTGGCTCAGTAGGTACGGAGAGGTGACGGAGATGCCAAAAAAGAACAGGGATGAGCACGGCATATGGTCCGGGGCCTGGACGTTCATGGTCCAGCTGAAACGTTCAGGTAACTCAGTGGCACACATACCTTCTGCAGCCTTCCTCGGCAGGGATCGTATCTTGGCCTTTTACCAGGGGCAGCCGAAGCTCTGCCACAGGTGCGGCGACCCCTCACACTTGAGCGTCGCTTGTAAGACCTTGAAGTGCGCTCTGTGTGGGGGTCTGGGTCATCTAGCCGCCTCCTGTGCGGAGATTAGGTGTAACTTGTGTGGTGACCTCGGTCACCCATTTAGTCGCTGTCCGCGCTCCTTTGCCAATGCGGTCTCAGCACCTACGGATGGGGGTCATGATGTGGCCTCCGGGGGTGAGGGGACCAGCAGAGGTGGAGGAGCTCAGGAGCCAGGGAAGAACCGGCAAAAGATGCCTGCGGAGCAGAGGCGTCAGGAGAAACGCAGACGGAGCAGGGAGCTGACAGGAGCACCCACAGCAGGTGGGTTGATGGTGGCCCCTGTTCCAGAAGCAAATCTCGCGGCTGAGGCTTTGAGGGACAGCGATTTAAATGAGGAGGACAGGAGGATCCAGAGGGAGGAGACCAACTCTGCAGATTCCTCTCACTGCGTAAGTGTGGATGAGGAAGGCAAGAGGTGGCTAGAGAAACGGCATAAGCTAGGTGCCACGAGGAGGAAACGAAGGGGGGATTCAAGATCTTCTCCCACCCCGGGCCAAGTACTGGAAGGAAAAGCCTGCTCACCTCCAGTTGGACTCTCCAATAGGTTCCATGCCCTCCGAGACATCTCTTCCTCCTCTTCTGAGGGGGAGGCGGAGGGCAGGGTTCCTAGGGCAAAGGAAGGGTCAACAGGGGGCGCTGAGTCTCCACCTCGTGAAGGCATAGTTCCTTCCGGGGTGGAGGCTACTCTGGAACCTGGAAACAAGGACGACGGGGTCAGGGGATCCCCTGCTATGGACACATCTGTGTCCAAAAAAAGAAGCAAGGGGCTTTCCTCTGACCCCGAGGACAGCGGGTGTGAGGAAGAAAGCCGTCTAATTTAATCACTCATGATGGCGGCACCCACTCCGCTGACTCTGGCATCAATTAACGTTGCCAGCATTAAGTCTGATACGGCTAGATTTGCGGCCTTTGATTTTCTCGGCCGCGTTGAAGCCGACATTTTATTTTTGCAGGAGACCAGGCTGTCTGATTTGGCAGCCATACATAAGGCAAAAAGGGAGTGGAGGTCAGGCCCTTCCTACTGGTCTCTTGCGGCCGAGCCGTATAGTGGAGTGGCGGTACTTTTTACCGCAGCGGTTGAATGCCGACGAGTTATTGAATTAGAAATGGGAAGGTGCCTGATCTTAGATGTCCTCATGAAGGGACAAGAATTAAGACTTGTCAACATCTATGGTCCCCAGTCAAAAAAGGACAGGAAGAGTCTCTTTATGAGGATCAAGCCCTACCTTTTTACCAGCCGCCAAGTTGTCTTTGGAGGTGACTTTAATGCAGTCACAAGAGCCCGCGATAGGGGAGGCTCTGGAGACAGGCGGTTGACTTTTGACAGCGTCGCACTTAATAGTATAGCTAGCGAGGCTCGCCTGGTGGATGTCCACATCCGGCACACCCCGGGCCACGAGGGGTTCACCTATTATAGAGGTCAGAGCAGGTCTAGAATAGACAGGTTTTATTTGAAGGAGGAAGCCATCTCTTCACCAGTGTCCGTTGTTGAGGTGGAATTCTCCGATCACTGTCTAATATTGTTTTCTCTGAATGTTGCAGAGACCCCCCGGATGGGCAGAGGTTTTTGGAGACTGAATTCATCACTCCTGGAGGAAGCAGAGATAAGACAGTCCTTTGAGGATTTTCTGCAGAGCCAGGTACCATTACTGGATCTCTGTAGCAGTAAGTCAGAGTGGTGGGAGATGTTCAAGAGGAGGGCGGCAAGGTTCTTCCGAGAGCTCTCCAACCTCAGATGCCTGGACAGGTACCGCCTGTACAACGGCCTGAGGAGGAAACTCGAACATCTCGTTTCGACTGGAGGTAGCCGCGAGGAGATCTCCAGAGTGAAATCTTTGCTCAAGAAGTGCCAGTACGATAGACATGCATCCTTGGTTTTTGACAGGGATTTCGGGAAGTACCGCTCGCCCGACCCTTACAGAAACTGTAGGATGTCAGTGAATAGTAAAGTGGTCACTGGACTGATCGATAGTACAGGATCCCTGAATCGATCCAGATCAGGGATTCTGGAGGTCGTCAGATCCTACTACTCGCAACTCTTGGGAAAGAGGGATCTAGATTCGGAAGTGATGTCGGCTTTCCTGGCTGAAACTGTCCCTGAGCCGGGGGTAGACACCTCTCTTGATGTTTTGACAGGAGAGATCAGAATAGAGGAAGTTAAACTGGCGATTGATGGGCTCCGGCTCAAAAAATCGCCAGGACCGGATGGACTAACATCCGAGTATTATAAGACCTTCAAGGACCTCTTGAGTCCCCTCTTGACGGAGGTATTAAATGAGTGTCTTTCCTCGGGCACTCTGCCAAAGTCAATGAGGAGGTCAGCTTTGATCCTTCTGTCAAAGGGTAAAGACTCGAGCCATATTGAGAACTGGCGTCCCATAGCACTTCTCAATACGGACAGGAAGGTTCTGGCAAAAGTGCTGTTTAATCGGTTGGTCAAGTTTGCACCCCGGCTCCTCTCGGGGGCCCAGCATTGCTCTGTTCCAGGCCGTAGCACCTTTAGCGCTGTTCTTGGTGTCCGGGAGGCAGTGGAGCAGGGTAGGGCTGGTCACTGGGAGGGGTACCTGCTGTCCTTGGATCAGGCCAAAGCGTTTGATCGGGTTAATCACGAGTACCTCTGGTCAGTCCTTCTGAGATATGGCCTGCCAGTGGGGTTTGTTGATTGGCTGCGAACATTGTATGCAGGGGCTGAGACTTTCCCGCTGGTGAACGGTTGGCTTGGCCGCCCTTTTGAGGTGGGTTCCGGTGTCCGTCAGGGCTGTCCTCTAAGTCCCCTGTTGTATGTGTTTGCGATAGATCCCTTTCTTAGGAGGGTTGATCGTGGACCTATAGCAGGGGTCGGGATGGACCGGGCGGTGCCGGAGGCTACCCTGAGGGCAGTGGCATACGCCGATGATGTCACGCTCTTCGTATCCTCAAGGGAGGAGGCGGAGTTTGTGGTGTCGGAGGTGGATGGCTACTCAGAGGCATCCGGGTCCAGAGTCAACTGGGATAAGTGCGAAAGTCTCTGGTTAGGAAGGGGGGATCCTGTGTTTGATCTCCCAGACACTCTTCCGGTGCCCCAGACTTCAGCAAAAGTTCTTGGCATCAAATTTGGCCAGGGGGATTACCCCATGCAAAATTGGGTAGACAGGCTGGATGGTGCCACTCAGAAGGTAAACCAGTGGAAGGGTTGGTCTTTGACCCTTCGGGAAAGAGTTAGCCTGATCAAAACATACCTGCTCCCTTTATTCATCTACCTGGGCAGCGTATGCATTTTGCCAGAGCCTCTCTGGACCCGGGTCTACAACCTGTTCTTCCTAATGTTGTGGGGGAACAGGTTGAACCTGATCAGGAGAGATGTTACATACCGCACGAGGAGACTAGGGGGCTTATCTATGATCAACCCCGTGGTGTTTCTTGTAGACACCTTTTTTAAGATCAACATAGGCAACCTCTGGCAAGAGAGGGCTCCTCTGTGGGTCTACTCCTGCCGGGGATGGTTTCGGCCCTTCTTCCAGGAATGGGAGACAGGAGGGCGAGTGAAGGACCTTCGCACGCAGCATGGATATCTCCCGGCTTACGCTACCTTGGTTCTGAAGGTGATACGCCGGTGGGGTCTGGGGATGTGGGAGATCAGGACTCTGACGAGGAGGCTCCTCGACGAAAGAGTCCTGTTGACCCGTTTCCAGAAGCCCCTGGCGCTCAAGGACTGCCCAAGTCGGGACCTGGAGGGGGGGTTACGTTTACTGAATTCAACCCGGGTCCCCGTGAAGTTTTGGGACTTGGCTTGGCGCTGCTTTCACGGGAGACTGTATGTAAGGGGTAACTTGAAGAGCAGGCCTCTGATTGACAGGGGTTGCCCCCGTCAGGAGTGCAGCGATGTGCTGGAAAGCATGGAGCATTTCCTGCTTCAGTGCCCCTTTAATACAGAGGTTTACCAACGGGTAGGGGTCTCCATAGGCTGGCGTCAGCTGGCACACCTCTCCTATGCGGAGTGGGCTTATGGAGCCTTCAGAGGCCTTGGTGGCAGGGACCGCTGCACTTTATTCCTAGTTAGCCTAGTGGTCAGGTTCCACATCTGGAGTGCACGGTGTTTAATCTCGACGGAGCTGAAAGTCCTCCCCGTGGATACGGTATGTAGGAACATCCTGGGTGACCTGGTGAAGGTGCGTTCTTTGGAGTATGAGAGGCTGGGCACATCTAAGACTTCCCTCCTATGGAGAGGGCTTGTATTTCGTTAGGGACAGTGTCTTCTTAATTTTCTAGGGGAAGAGTAGGGAGAGAATAGGGACAGGATAGGGAGAGAGGAGGGATAGGGCAGGGACAGGTTTCCATGAAGGGTCAGACTGAGGGGCAGACTAAGGACAGTCTAGGGCAAATTAGGGAGAGAATAGGGAGACCTGTTTTTAAATTCAAGGGATAGTACTTTGTGATGTCTGTGCCTGGCTTATCACCTCCAATCCTGGTGGGGGGCTGTGAGTGCACCATGAAGCTTTTTGTTTTGAGTTGGGCAAAATGGAATGAAGTAGGGCTGCAGGAGAGCCGACCTTAGGCTTTCGGGTTATGTGTATAGTATATATTATGTATGTTGATATTGGTGTGTATTATGGTTTTGTATATATTGTATATATTCACGTTTTGGGTGGTAGGTAGGTTGGGTGGGGGAGTTGGGGGGAGTGGGATTCACGCCTTCAGCCGTAGCCTGGCACGTCTCGAACATTGAACTCTGGGCACGGACTGGTGGAGCGGGCATGGCCCCCAGGCTGCGGCGGGCACTGTGTGCTATTTATTTAAAAAAAACCAAAAAAACCCTGGTGTGGCTTGGCACGTCCTGAACTAAGAACTCTGGGCACGGACTGATGGAGCAGGCTTGGCCCCCAAGCTGCACTGGGGACCCCAAAAAAAAAAAATATATTTTTAGTTAGTTTTATGCCAGTTGGCTCAGTCTTTCTGTTTGAATTTGCTTATTTATGTTGCTATTTCAGTTATTTATGTTATTGCTTACATTTGTTCTGTGTGGGTGCAGTGCGGCACGGCTGGACCTGGAGGTGTAGTTTACAGGGTTTATGTAGTTATAGTTTCCTTAGTTTTATATTTTAGGTATATAGTTGTATATTGTGTTATATGTTGAGTGTGTATGTGTGTGGGTGTGTACGGCGGGGAGGAAACCCGGATATGGACATTTACTTTGTTTATGGATCACGGACTGTGGGGGAAGGGCCTTATATTGCTTTATATGGTTATTCTTATTGTTACAGTTTGTCTTTGTTGTGTTTTTTTACTTTTATAATAAAAGATCTACAGGATGTAACTCAGGATCAGTACAGGATAAGTAATGTATGTACACAGTGACTCCACCAGCAGAATAGTGAGTGCAGCTCTGGAGTATAATACAGGATGTAACTCAGGATCAGTACAGGATAAGTAATGTATGTACACAGTGACTCCACCAGCAGAATAGTGAGTGCAGCTCTGGGGTATAATACAGGATGTAACTCAGGATCAGTACAGGATAAGTAATGTATGTACACAGTGACTCCACCAGCAGAATAGTGAGTGCAGCTCTGGAGTATAATACAGGATGTAACTCAGGATCAGTACAGGATAAGTAATGTATGTACACAGTGACTCCACCAGCAGAATAGTGAGTGCAGCTCTGGAGTATAATACAGGGTGTAACTCAGGATCAGTACAGGATAAGTAATGTATGTACACAGTGACTCCACCAGCAGAATAGTGAGTGCAGCTCTGGAGTATAATACAGGATGTAACTCAGGATCAGTACAGGATAAGTAATGTATGTACACAGTGACTCCACCAGCAGAATAGTGAGTGCAGCTCTGGGGTATAATACAGGATGTAACTCAGGATCAGTACAGGATAAGTAATGTATGTACACAGTGACTCCACCAGCAGAATAGTGAGTGCAGCTCTGGAGTATAATACAGGATGTAACTCAGGATCAGTACAGGATAAGTAATGTATGTACACAGTGACTCCACCAGAAGAATAGTGAGTGCAGCTCTGGAGTATAATACAGGATGTAACTCAGGGTCAGTACAGGATAAGTAATGTATGTACACAGTGACTTCACCAGCAGAATAGTGAGTGCAGCTCTGGAGTATAATACAGGATATAACTCAGGGTCAGTACAGGATAAGTAATGTGTGTACACAGTGACTCCACCAGTAGAATAGTGAGTGCAGCTCTGGAGTATAATACAGGATGTAACTCAGGATCAGTACAGGATAAGTAATGTATGTACACAGTGACTCCACCAGCAGAATAGTGAGTGCAGCTCTGGAGTATAATACAGGATGTAACTCAGGATCAGGACAGGATAAGTAATGTATGTACACAGTGACTCCACCAGCAGAATAGTGAGTGCAGCTCTGAAGTATAATATGTGATAAGTAGTTTAATTCGGAACATTGTTCTCTGTTTGATATACTCAGCATCTGAATCTAAGCTATACAGACATGATCCACGGCATATTATCCTCGGCAAAGGGTGCGGAGGTACAGCTGCAGTCGCACAAGGGCCCCAAAGGCACTCCATCACAGAAGAAGACATCAGTATTATACGGTAATTGGCACGTGGGAGGTGTTGGGCCGGCTGTAGACTAAGTTTGGCCCTGGGCAAAAATAGAATTCTGAAATATTGTTTCAACAAAATAGTCATATTCAGTTAATTCAGATGGCGGCGTGTGGAGTGCTGCGGCGCTGATCTCTACCACTTCCAGGACTACTGCAGGACTTTCCCTAAACAAACCCCTCTGTACTCTGCCTGATAACATGCTCCCTGACCTACTGACTGCAATCCCTGCTAGCCATCATAAACCACTCCTGCAGTCACACTGTTTCTGACGTCACACAGCTAAATGTCTGACCATTGTCTATGTGTATAGCACCCCTCACTCTCCACCCCGCCATACCGTGCACACCGCCAGCCCTTTACCTTCTGTATCACCCCACTATTCGTAGTATGTAAGCTCGTTGGAGCAGGACCCTCAGCCCTATTGTTTCCATCAATTGATTACTATGTAACCGTGGTTCTGTAATGTTTGTACTTTTGTCTTTCTGTATTCCCCCCTGTCCATGTAAGCGCTGCGGAATATGTTGGCGCTATACACAAAGATTATTATTATTATTGCTTTGTTCCTAAAACATTAAAAAGCACAAACCCCAAGATTTTTTGTCTAAATTAACTGTCCGGTATGTTTTTTTGGAGTGCAGGAGGAAACCAGAGCAGGCACAGGGACTGCAAACTCCATGCAAATGTCGCCTTTGCTGTGTTTTGAAGCCTGGACCCCAGCACTGTAGAACTAACACCTGAGCCACCACACTGCGACCCAATAATACTCCCATACAGTGAATACATAGTGGTAGATACCATTTCTACACAGATGCTCTGCAGATCATACACGTGATTTCAGTCCATTTGAATCCAGTGCTGCCCACTCTGACTGGAATCCTTCAATTTTATTTATTTTCCATCTGGCCCAGACCACCATGATGACTTCTTATAGCCTCAACTTGTCTGCAGAGTTTGCTGCCCAGACATTTCTGGCTCCCGTCTTTCTAGCACCTTCTCTCACTCTTACCAACATACGCAGATTTTCTATCCTACTGATGCCCCAATTCTGTGCCTGTTACTGCCCCATTACTATTTCTGCTGTGGCTTGGTGCCCCAAATACTATGTTTCAGAAATAATGTTGTCATTACTACAGTTCTAAAATAGTGACATACATGTACAACCCTGAAAAGAACAGCAGCAGAGAGATGGAGCTCACAAGGTCATAGTGCCTGACAGATAGTGCCTCACGTTGTGCACCACACAATAAAAGTGCCATCTTTTATGCCCCAACCAGCCAAAGTCACCTCTTGTGCCCCGCAGGAATTCTTCTTTTGTGCTTCCATCTTCCTTCCAACTCTCACTATGATCAGGCAGAGATCTTTATCAGCGCTCTGACCAATCATTAAAGGGGATGTTAAGCTGCACGACTGTGCTGGGCCAAGCAGCTTAAAAGGAGTAGTGCTGACAGGGCCCTTCTGAGATGGACAGCTTACTAGTTTGCCCCCCTGCCCACCCCCTGCACAGCGCTTTCCCCGGAGGGGGGTGTCACAGTTTTCGCATTGGGGCTCAGACGCCTCTGCATATTATTCAGCGCCTCGCCTGTAAATGGACACGTTTCAGACACATCATTAGCAGATCATCACTCGGAGGGGATGGCTGTTGAATAACAATCGCTTGGTTTTTGCAAACAGCGAGGACAGAAGCAGATTAATATTTAGTTCACAAATCACCTACTCATCACTCATGTGCGTGGCAGGACGCTCGCCGTCGGCCTCTGCGGACTGCAGAATGTGCCCGCGCCACGCGCCGAAATCTAAGCATTCAGCAGCCGCCTTTTAGCCCAAACATGTAAGGCGCCGGTTGTACCTACATTGTGGCTTCTGCTTATGGCAGAGGTACAGCGCTGCGACGGATCCGGCCCCTGACGGACCACAATGACTTATAGTGGAGTCTGTCGCTGTGCCAAGGCCTCGTTCACACACACGTTTTATCGTGGCTATTTTGCCGCCATAATACGGCCAAAAATCGCGACCGTCTCAAGCATTGGATTCTAATGCATTCATCCGGATGGGCGATTTTCCGGCACGTAAAATCGGCCAACTGGAAAAGATAGCACATACGGAAAAGATGCCCTATCTTTTGGCGACGATCAGCCGGCAATTCCCAAGCCTATGGGAGCTGTGGCAAGGGGAGAGGGAGGGATTTTAGCAGTGACTCGCGCTGCTATACTCCCTCCCACCTCCCTCCGCCTCCCTTTGCCGACAGCTATGGGAGCTTCTATTGCCGCGATCAGCCGGCAAAGGGAGGGGGAGAGAGTTTAGGATCACTAACCTCTCTCCCCCCGACCAACGGAATTCCGCACTGCGGCATATATACGCCAAACCGGGACGTCTGAATGGGTGAGAAAACGCAAGATTTAGCCACAATTTGGTTGCGGTGTTCTCTCGTTCATACAATTTTTTGGGGAGGGGGGCAAGATGCAGGCGGTCGAAAATCGCAACGCCCGTGTGAGAAAGGCCTTAAGGCCCTTTTACATGGGGGGATAATCGTTCACAATCCAGCGGGAATCTGAATGGTTATTGTTCCGTGTAAATGAAGCACCGACTGAATGGCGAATGAGAATTGTTTGCTTCTTGTTCGTCATTCACTTGCTGAATGCGAAAAAACGGAACGCCAATCGGCCCTTGTAAGCAGGCAGTCACTCATCTATGAACGACGGCCTGCTTGCTGTGAATAGAGGTGGGTCGGAATAATCCCGGCCCGCTTCCATTCACTGAGCGTTGATCATGCCTCTGTAAAAGTGCAGGAACGGTCATCGCTGGAACGACTGTTGGGCATCTGCGTCCATCAGGTCCTCCCGTGTAAAAGGGCCCTTAGAAATGTCACAATCACCGCAGTGCAGTCTGTGCTCATCTGTTACAGTACACCCCAATGAGCACTCATATGATTCAGGATATTATGACTGTGGCGCCCTCTAGAGGGAAGTCTGAGTGCATCATCGCTGCAGACATGGGCCGGCGGACCGCTTTGCCTGGAAACCCCAAGTGTAAGATACTATAAACGGGAGGGCCTTATAGATCCGGGGGTCCGAGTCCCAGCAGGTCCGGAAGGCTGCAGACTAATGTATGCTACTGATGCTCACGATTCTTCGCTCGTGGACGGGGGGGGGGGGCTGTGCTGTCCATAGAAATGCTATTGAAAGCGTTCACTGCGTTCCCCACGGCCGAATTATCGCCGCGGGGAACGCAATGAAAATTCGCCCATGGACAGGCAGTCTTACTGTGCAAACGGAAACCTCAGTTCCTGCTGCCACCAATTCTTGCTGCAGATCTGTTGCAGTCGCTGAAGGGCTTTTGAGCACCTACCTCCTCTGGTGGCGGCCGGTCATACCTTCCACTTTCTCCCATGTCCCGGTAGTGCAGACAGGGTTCCCATTACTTTGAACTTGTGAGCTGCTTCCAGTTGTATCTGTAGGAACATTCAGCACAGTTGTATTTTGTTGTATCCCTTCCCTTGTTTGTACAAGGTGATCATGTTCTCACTTTTGGACCCTTCTCTTGACTGATTTATATTTCCAACATGCAATCAAACATCACAGTCAACAAAGCCCTCGCCAGTCCAGGTATCTGATGTGTTTTACCTCAAGCACACCTGATGTAACTAATGAAGCCCTTGATTAGTTATATCAGGTGTGCTCGAGAGAACATCTGATTTGCAAATGTATGCCTGTATGAAGGAATCTATTCAGGGGGTATGACTGCAATAGTCAGTAAAAGTGGTCTTTAGTGGTGAATTTGGAGAAACCTGTTTGGAATTTGGAAAAAATTGTTCTTGTTTGATTGTTGTTTTTTTTTGCAAACAGCTGAAAGTTTGTAAACTTGGCAAATAAACCAGATTCCAGTGGGAGTGAGTCATTTTGAGTGCAACTATAAGGCCACCTGCAGACGAGCGGGTTGGATCCGGCGGCCAGAATTCTCGCCGTGGGACCCGACCCGAGCGCCTGCAGGGACGAGCGCGTACTCACCCACGCCCGGTGGCCCCAGCTCTTTCATGTGCCGGCTGCCAAGCAGACTGGAGCTGGCGGCCGGGTGAGTGATGTTTCTGTGCGATAGGACATGCCGCGATTTGTTTGCCGCGTGAGATTCCGCGCGGCCAAACCGCAACCGTCTGCAGAGGATTGCGTTTGTTAACGCAATCCTATGCAGGCTTTGAGCGGCGGAAATCCTGCGGGAAATCCCGCCGCGGGATTTCCGCCCGTGTGCAGGTGGCCTAAATGAATGATAAACGTGTGAGCGCCATTTATTGGGAGAACGAAGCTACACAAGATAATTCCGGATCTCCGCTCCATTGTGTTCTATGGAAAGATGACTGCATGGGCCTCCTGCAACGGATTTCATGGGAACTGTGGAAGAACCTAACTGCTGCTTACCCCCCAACGCCCGTTCCATGACCGCTCCTCCGCATATCCCGCAGGTGCAGCGCAGTCAGGAAGACCTTGTACTAATCCAGATCACCAAGTACCACAACCCCGACATCCCGCCTGACCGGTAAGTGGTGCGGGGTATTCAGACTCGCAGTAGTGCAGCCTCAGGCTTTGACGAAGAGCCGTTTTCTCCAAGTTTAATTCTCTCGGTTCTTATATCAGCCGCGTTGGCGCGGCATAAACCTAATTGTAAGCGGCTGCCTTTATCTGTCAGCCATTGCTTTATACGAGCGCCGGGGATAATCTAAATTTGCATGAAGAAGGAGGTTGTTGTTGTTCCAGACGTTTCCCCGGAGCTAGGGCAGAACAATTGCGCGGCCATGCATGATCTAACAGAGAGCGACACGCCGGCCGAGGTATCATGGCGACGCCTCGCTCCTTTCTAGTCCTCATTTACCTCATTACTCCAGTTTTCTCAAGTCTTAATCAGCATGCAGATCGGATTCCGGGACCCTTGACAAGTCGGAGAAAAATCTATGCGCTTTCAAAGGAGGAAGAGATTGTGAATAAGCCGGTGAATAGCGGTTGTCTGCGCTCCCCGCCCCCCCCGCCGCGCTCCGGGGATTCTACTTGTTTTTAATTTTCAAACAACTTGTCAAAGCCTCCCCGAGAAACGCGGAAGAATATGGATTACACCGAAGAAGAAAGATCGGCTTTAACATTCCAATTGATAAGGAGCTGAAGAAGAAGACTGCAGGTGGCTCCGTCTTAACAAAATTACTTTAAGATGGTCGATTGACTCAAGGCTCCTCTGAAGAGAACGCTGTCTTCATTAGAGGGCGGCGGACGTGCGCTGACACATTGTAGCGAGCGCCAAGCGCCGTCCGTTACATCACACGTCGTCGAGCCGAAGGGAGAGAAAGCTTAATTGCTTTGTAATGAGAACTTCTACAGATTGCTAATAGACTTTGCCGTTCTTCCTCTATTTCAGGATCTCCGCTTGCTGTCAGTCGGTGGCAACTTTCTAGTTTATATGCAGAAGCTGGAAGCGTGTACAGCGCATCCTTAGGGCCGGTTTTACACGGCCGAGAATTTGGGCTTTTGGAAAGGGTCAGACATACTTGGGCGATGCGAGGTTTCCTATTGAAAACAATGGAAACAACTCTGCGATCCTCCGCTGCGGGGGTCGGACATTTTTTGGCACCACGCGGCTCCCAATCGTGTAAATGGGTGATTTTAACGCCACTGAGGCTTACGGAAAATCGTCAATTTATAAAATATTTAGCGCAGTTAGCCGCAATTTTTTTCACAGTCCGTCCGAGCGGTTCGGCCGCAGTTCTTGCATGGAGTTAGCCCCGTCAATCCGCCTGCAGAATTCTTGCCGCGTTTCCGCAGCGGCCGGCATGCGGAGGCGACGTTCACGTTATCATGCAGATCTGCACAGAAACGCGTTTGACGTTCTGCATGCAGATGTAATGTGTTGACTGGCCTGCGCAAAAAAGCACTTGTGGTAGCGCGACATTCTGCGCTGTGAAGGTTGCTCTATCGCGCACAATTTTAATGCATTTTACTGTACTTTCTGCGCCGCCATGGACCGCTCACATCGGCGCAGGACACGCCATGATTGAAAAGACTGTACAGCCTAATTAGTCCCCGGGGTTATACCAGTTCATTGTGCAATTTCGGGGGATTGGGTGCACAACCCCATAGACGCCTTTGGTGCCTTAGGTGCTCAGGTGCGCACAAAAAACGAGCGTGTCGCATTTTAGTTTTGCAATGCGAGCGCGAATGCGAAAGCCTGAATACACCCATTGAGAACAATAACTATTGTTTAGCAGTTTAAGTAAACAATGGGAATGGTTTACTTAAACTGGTTTACTTGGTTGCGCACCAAAAAGCAGCTAAGAGGTCTATGGGAGGGGCGCAAACACACACTTCTGCCCACCTGTGTATGCACTAAATACCTGCGATCACCGCCACCTCGTTAGGCTAATTAGCCATTTAAACCAGGGTGGGGTGATTCCCTCGCCCGTGTGAACGAGAGGTGCCGGGGCGGATACGCTCCATATTTGCACAGGCACATGTGTAAAATGCACTCGCTCACTGCGCAAAAAAAACTTGCGCAGGAGCGAGCGCGTTACCTTAGACACTCATCTGTTTAAACCCTTAAAGCCAATCAATGTGTTATGTAAAAGGTAATGCGCTCACATGGGGCTGTGCTTCGTTTTTGGCCGGCACCCATTGACTTCAATAGGAGTGTTAAATTACATCTATTGGGACACCTTCCGTTTTTTTTTTTCACGTGCATCAAAAGCAGATTGCGCATGGATGAGAGTCGTGAGCACAAACGCCAAAACTGACGAAAAACGGATGTAAAACGCACGTGACTAAAATAGCGCCTGTCCTGGTGAATACGGCTCGTTCGCACTCGTTGGGGGGTGACCGGCTGAGCTGGATGCACTTATGTCTTTCTTCAGCCTCACATACTGCGTTACGCTGTACGATTGCGGGTTCCATTTTCTTGCTCCGTTATGCTATTTGCGCTATTTTGTCCTGTTCTCTTATACGGAAGTCAGCCATGGAGATTCTAAGCGGAACGCATGATGCTGATGTGAACAAGCCCTAAACGGCGGCGCTACATGTATGACGCCGGACACAGTCAGCTCCACCAGTCGTTAGTCTCATTCATTACTCCCTATTATGCAGCTTCCACCGACGTCCGTGGAGACGAGACCCCGTAATACCAGCGTGCCGCGAGGAACGCCGCATCCTCCTGGCGGGACAGCTTCAGGCCAAGGCAGCAGCTCTCAGGGGACCCCAACAATCAGCCCGTCTCCCGAGGGGCTGCACTGCAAGAAGGGGCTGCGCAAAGCGGACGGACCTTGTAAATGGAGTTTGATTCCCCTTTAATGCAACTAATGGAGCTGAAGACGTGAAAAGAAGGATTCCGAAGAACAAAGGAGCAGAGAAGAGCGGAGACTGAACGGCGGCGGAGCAGAAGACGCGGGGCACTCCGGAGACAATAAGGCTTAAACAGACTAACGTATGCGCAAATGTGCTCGCCGCAACAGAGCAGATTTAAATCCATGGCTTCGCTTCGTCACGTTTTGCGGGCGTGATTTTCACGTGCGCAAAAACCACATTAGTCTGTTTAAGCCCTCAGGGCTGCCATTAATACGTACAAACCTTCCCAGGGGCACGGAGCGTGGGCCGGAGCGGTGGGTGTCCATCCAGTGGACGTGGCCCTAAGTATACCCTCAATGCTGTTAATGGGACCCTGTCACCACTGACGAGCACGAAGTGCCGGGTCTGGGGGGCCGGGCATCTCATCTTAAGGGCTTAAACAGACGACCGTGAAAACCACGCCCGCAAAACGTGGCGACACAAAGCCATTCATTTCAGTGGTTTCACTTTGACTAGCGCGATTCTCACCCTTTATTACCACGCAGGAGAAAAGATTGGGCAGGACCTGCTTTTTTTTTTGTTACCCGCATGCACTAGCGCAAAAAGGATTTTGACTGGTTGATGCGCTAATAAACTCCGTAGTGGCGAGCGGATTCGCCGTGGCGAGATTCCGGACGGAATTTCCACAGGAAGTCCGCCCCGTGTGTACCCAGCCTTATAGTGCTCACAGGTGGAGACGGCTTATAACTGTGACTCCCACAGACGGGACGGCTCACATACAGCTTCTGTATGGAGGCTTAGGCCGGGTTCACACGAGCCTATGAGTATTTGTGCGCACATGCACGCTCTGTTTTTGCGCATCTACGTTGTGTATTTGCATGCGCAATGACCTGTCCAATTAGTTCAATGAGTTGAAGATGTGTTCTTTCACTGAATGATGCAAATAAGGGAGATGGAATAATACCTCCACAGCGCCACCTATTGGAAGGCTGCCTTCCAATATTATTCCATCTCCCTTATTTGCATATTACCCAGAGGATCATGGATGTCTCCTCACTTACCATCTAGGCGCTCTCCCTAGGGAGAAAAGATGGCATTTCTGTTCCCTGGATAATAGAGCAAGCTGCGTATTTTTGTGTCACCAAATTGCGCACGCCAAATAAGCGCCTGTCAATGAACTCATTGGAATCAATAGGTTCTATTTCTGCGTATTGCGCACGCAAATTCTTCATGCGCAAAAAATGTCCGTGTAAATCCGGCGGTTTCAGATGGCCGTATGCGCAACGACGCTCACTGGCAAGGAGTGTAGTTGCACATGAATAAGATTTTTTTCCCCTCGCCTGTCGTACAAACTCTGCGCCGTACATGAAGATAAGGCAAGTTTTATCTTTTCTCGGCCGCGCAATTAACCCTTTCCAATCCACTGTCTGACCTCTGAAGACATTATGATTTAAGGCAGTACAGCTCCGATGTTGGAAGACGTCCGTCGGGGTTCTCTTACTGTATATTGCCAGCCTCTCTCTGCTGTCGGAGTCTATCCAACGTGTCACCTCATGCAGTACTGGCTTTAGCCAGCAGATAGCGCCATTGTAGAACGGCAGAAAAAGAGTAAGCCCCGTAGGAAAACCAGGATACAAATTGGATTGGAAAGGGTTAACAGGCAAGAACCCCAACAGTGAAAATGAAGCCATTGAAATAAATTGATGAGTGTTTTTGTTTTTTCCTGTTATTCGGCCGGGATTATCACAACCGCTTAATGGGAGAAAAACACGTTTGTGTGTTTAAGCCTTCAAATCGTTTTCCCAAAATCTAAAGTTATCCTTTATGACTGGTTGGGGTGTCGCCATTGAGACCCCCATCAATCCTGAGAATGGGAATCATGTGTTCCCCCTTCTCCCCACTGTGTGTTTACTGCACCCCCCCCCCCCCCCTGCAGTGAAGAGGAGATTGAATGGCACAGTGGTCACACATGCGCAGTGCTGCTCCATTCACATTCTATGGGATGGCCGGAAATGGCTGAGAACAAGCGCTCAGTCCCACTAAAGTGAATGGAGTGGCGGCCGCGTGTAGGGAGGTTCGGCTCGCCGCGCTCCGCTTTGTATATTCATTTACAGTTCAGTGATACTGTTAATAATATTTCATGCAGTTCTTTGTTCTGTGGGATTCGAGCGCCACCTTGTGGCCAAAGAGTATAATGGTTCTCAATTTCAGTATAACTGTAACTCTATTGACTGGTGGCACCAAGGAATACGGTGCGACGAGGAGGCAGTTGGGGACCGGACCTCTCAGAGTTTTGCCTGTGGCCATGATCTGTAAGCAAGCCCTGGTGTGAGCCGTGCTGAGGAGCGGTCCGTGATCTCTGGGGAGCGGCTTATAGCCAGACCACATCTAACCCTCGGGTGAGACTACTAGAACATTCAGAAGTCACTGTCCTCCAGTCTGCCTCCTCGTTTCTTTTGCTACTTGAAGCCCGGTTTGTGTTCAATTGCAACATTTCTGAGATCGAAGCAGAAGATTAGTCGTACATTGTTGAATTAAACCAGTTCATGAGCCGTGCCCCGTCAAGCCTATTTCATTATTGATGCAGACCAGGACGGACTACCTTAGGGCTTATGGCCGGCTACCCTATGGGAGTACTGACCCCCGAACCATCACCCTGGAGGAAGACACGAAACAGCTGTGGCTATCCACCCAGGATCGGGGTATCCAGAAGCAGGCAGGTTCCCTATCCTCTAAACCGAGGGGGAGCCCAACCACCACCTTAGGGTCCCCCGATCTCTGGTTACACATGCATGCTCGGACGATGCTCCATTCAGTGTGACATCACTTCAGGTGGGTGAAGCGTCCTCAGAGTGACCAAATGGGGGCAACGGGACCTTTTAAAACTTCTTTAAGCTGACCTCATGGTGGTATAAAACACCTGTCCATCTCAGAAGAGCTCATCTGCCCCCTTCAGGTATGGAGGTGTCAGTCGGCGCCGGGTACTTTCGCACATTTCTGGCTGCACACAACTTAAAGGGGTTGTCCCGCGCCAAAACGGTTTTTTGTTTTTTTTTAACCCCCCCCCCCCCCCCCGTTCGGCGCGAGACAACCCCGATGCAGGGGTTAAAAAAACAAACCGGGTAGTACTTACCGGAATCCCGGCGGTCCGGCGTCTTCATACTCACCTGCTGAAGATGGCCGCCGGGATCCTCTCTCTCCGTGGACCGCAGGGCTTCTGTGCGGTCCATTGCCGATTCCAGCCTCCTGATTGGCTGGAATCGGCACGTGACGGGGCGGAGCTACACGGAGCTGGCATTCTGCACGAGCGGCCCCATTGAAGACAGCAGAAGACCCGGACTGCGCAAGCGCGGCTAATTTGGCCATTAGAGGCCGAAAATTAGTCGGCACCATGGAGACGAGGACGCCAGCAACGGAGCAGGTAAGTATAAAACTTTTGATAACTTCTGTATGGCTCATAATTAATGCACAATGTATATTACAAAGTGCATTAATATGGCCATACAGAAGTGTATAGACCCACTTGCTGCCGCGGGACAACCCCTTTAATGATCTTTGGCGTCAAGTGAAGTCAACAATTAAGACAATCTGCATGTCGGAGAGGCATCCTTCTCCAGAACTGACACTACTTTGGATTCCCTCAGTTGTAGATGTGGCGACTTGGATGCTGGCGGCCACTAGACTCTTAGGGTGCGTTCACACGAGCGCATAAACGGCGCGTTTTTGCGCCCAATCGTATATACGTGACCATCTGAGGCAATGGTTTCCAATGTATTCGTTCACATGGGCGATTTTACGGCGCGTAAAAACGGCAACCCGAAAAAAACCCGGAACATATGCGACCGAAATACGCGCCAACGCATATTCGATGGCCGAAAAGATAGTTTGCAAAGTGGGAACAAACGAAAATACACTTTCTAGCTCTGGTCGTGATCGGCGAAAAACATTCTCTCCGGCGATTATACGTTGCGCTCGTGCGAACGTAAATACGCCTACGCTCGTGTGAACGCACCCTTAATCCCCCTCTCCTGGCGCTCACAGACGCCCCCCAGTGGCTGGACAAGGAAGAGTTATACGGATTCGAGGAGTTGGTAGCGTGGGAAAACAATTGCAGAAATAGCTTCTTATCTCCGCCGAACAGACGGCACTTCTGGCCGCAACTCATCCCAACAAAGAATGAAATAAGTTTTATTCCTTTGACATTTTCTTTATCTTTCCTTGGGCCGTCATGGCACGTTGTGTATAAGTGTATATACTCCTGCGTGTTATATAATATGCGTATAATATAGACTTCTCCAAGCAGTGGAAGATGTGATAGTGATGCTTTTTTGTTCTTAATGGATGTCCTGTCTTTATTTTCTATGTTTTTGGTAACATTGTGAGAACGTTGAATTTTGCCCCAGAGAGCCGATAATAGTAAAACTGTTAAACGTCTATTGTTAAAACTACAACCCCAATTCCAAAAAAGTTGTCACACTGTGTAAAATGTAAAGAAATGAGAGCCACGTTGTATTTACAGTAGAACATAGAACATATCAGGAGGTGAAAGGGAGACATTGTTTCCATTTCATAAAAAAAAAAATCTAACCAATTAAGAAATTGATGGCAGCGACACATCTCACAAAAGTTAGGACAGGAGTAACAAAAGCCAGCATTAGTAAGTGGTACTAATGAGAAACAGCTGGAGGGTCACTTTTCTACTAAGTCACATGACTGTGTGTAAATGGAGCATGTTAGAGAGGCAGAGTCTCTCAGAAGTAAAGATGGTCAGAGGTCACCAATCTGTGTAACGCTGTGTCTAAAAATGGTGGAACAATCAGAAAAAAGTTCCTTGATGTAAAATTATGAAGACTTTTTGAATATCCCACCATCTACAATGCATAATATTATCAAAAGATTCAGAGAATGTGGAGAAATTCATGTGCACAAGGAATAAGGACGATGGTAAATATTGGATGCTGGAGATCTACGGCCCCTCAGGCGGCACTGCATTAAAAACAGGCATGATTCTGTAATGCAAATCACTGCATGCGCTCAGGAATACTTCTAGAGATCATTGGCTGTCAATACAGTTCACCGTACAATCCATGAATGCAAGATAAATCTGCATCCTGTAAAGAAGAAGCCATAGAGCAACACAATCCAGAAATGCCGGCGTCTTCTCTGGGCCAAATCTCATATAAAATGGACTGAGGCAAAATGGAAAACTGTTCTGTGGTCAGATGAAGCAAAGTTTGAATTGGAAACCACCGTGTCCTGTGGACTCAAGAGGAGAGGAGATCATCCAGCTTGTTATCAGCCCACAGTTCTCTGATGGCATGAGGTTGCATTAGTGCCTATGGCACAGGGAGCTTACGCATCCTGAAAGGCATCATCAATAGTATATAGAGGTTGTAGAACAACATCTGCTCCATCCAGACAACATCTCTTTCAGGGACGGCCTTGTATATTACAGCAAGACAATGCTAAACTATATACTGCATCCATCACAACAGCATGGCTTCACAGAAGAAGAATGCGGGGTGAACCGGCCGCCTGCAGTCCAGACCTTCACCTTCCTCAAAACAAAAAATCCTATAAAGACGACCGAGGACTGCGGAGCAGCCAGAATCCTCCATCAGACAAGAATGGGACAACATTCCTCTCCCCAAACACCAGCAATCGGTCTCCTCACTTTCCAGAAGAGGGGATGCTACACAATGTTAGACATGGCCCCGCCCAACTATTGTGAGATGTGTTGCTGCCATCAATTTCTAAACAAGTTATTTTTTTGTAAGTGAAACGGAAGATTGTCTCCCTCCCCTGATATGTTTTATGTTCTACTGTGGATAATATATGGTTAGATGGGATTTCCAAATAATTAGATTCCTTTCTCTTTACAATTATGTACATTTTACAGAACATCCCGACTTTTTTGGAATTGGGGTTGTAATAAAAATAGGTTTGAGAAAAAAAAAGTTTTCCCTACCTCGTGGGCGCGGGATAACTGTAGACTTTGGGGTAACCCTTTTATATGGCTCCACTATCGATATGTGCTTGTTACATCGGGAAGAGGATCAGCACATGTAAAAGGATCCTTAGTCCATTAGTAAGCTCTAGCTGCTGTACAGCAGACTGCCTCTCCGTACTGCACAGACTCCACTAGATAATGACCAGAGCTGAACTTACCTGGCTGTATTCGATACAAAGTAGCTTGTTTCCAATATAGCCAGGTAGGTTCATTATTAGTGGAGTCCCACAGCTACCTGGGCAGCTGAACCCTCATCTACCTACTAAGAAGGTGTCCATGAATGCCAAGGCTGCCCGTCCTCCATATGGCTACACCTGTAATATGGCCGCCTCACCTCCTGTGCCCCCTGGCAGCAGCGTCTCCCACCTCTATGGCTGGCATGCCTCTGTCTGTACGGGCGCACACTGCCACAGTTGCCGATGTTTCCTTTAAGGGGGGGCTGTCAATTCCCCTGAAAATGTAAAAACAAAAACTCATAATAAAAGAAAATTGCGCCGGACGCTGCCCAGCGGAGAGCTGTAATTTTGGTTTTGTGAAACGTTAATTCGTCGTGAGAGCCGCTTCTGTCTGCTTTAAGCTGAAACCTGGCGAATTGTACGAGCGAGCGCTAAAGAACAATTTGTAGGGGATTATTTGGAATTAAACATTACATTTTGTCAGGATTAGTCGGAGAATTGTGTGGGATGTTTTCTCCTCGCAGTCAATATTTCTGTCTTGACTTGAAAATGAGCTACGGGAGGTAAGATGAGGATTCAGCTGGTATATAAATGGGATACTGCTATATAGCGAGTCACCCATCCCCCGCCACATATCACAGGGACCGCGGGAACAGGAGCATTCAGCCAGTATAGAAATGTGATATAGCTACAAAGCGTATGACTTATTCATGATTCTGGAGCTCAGTGCCATGACTCTGGATTTCAGCTGCATTATTTTGGAGTTGTCCTCTATGGTTATGGAGTTGTCCCATGACTCTGGAGTTCAGAATCATGATTTTGGTGCTCATCACCATGAATGTAGTGTTTAGCAACATGATGCTAGAGCTCAGTGTCATGACTCTGGATTTCAGCCACACTATTCTAGAGGTCTCCTCTGTGGTTATGGACTTTAGCACCATGACTTGAGAGCTCAGTATCATAACTTTAGATTGAGGCACATTATTTTGGAATTAACCACTATGTCTCGAGAGTGTGTAGCACCAAGGTTAAGGAGCTCAGCATGATGACCCTGGAGCTTAGCACCATGATTCTGGAACCTAGTGTCATGATTCTGGTGCTGAGCACCATGATTGTGAAGCTCAGCACCACTATTCAGGAGGTCAGTGCAATGATTCTAGAGTCTATCATCATGATTCAGTTGCACAGTGTTGTGATTCTGAAGCAAGTACAATGATTCTAGAGCTAGCACCATGATTCTAGAATAAAGTAATGTGAATCTCGAGCTCAGTGTCATGATCCTGGAGTTCAGCACCATGATTCTGAAGCTCGGTTCCATAACTCGGGTATTCAGTGCCTTAAAGGGGTTGTCCCGCGCCGAAACGGGTTTTTTTTTTCTTCAATAGCCCCCCCGTTCGGCGCGAGACAAACCCGATGCAGGGTTTAAAAAAAAAAACGGATAGTGCTTACCTGAATCCCCGCGCTCCGGTGACTTCTTACTTACCTTGCGAAGATGGCCGCCGGGATCTTCACCCTCGGTGGACTGCAGGGCTTCTGTGCGGTCCATTGCCGATTCCAGTCTCCTGATTGGCTGGAATCAGCACACGTGACGGGGCGGAGCTACGAGGAGCCGCTCTCCGGCACGAGCGGCCCCATTCAGAAGAAAGAAGACCGGACTGCGCAAGCGCGTCTAATCGGGCGATTAGACGCTGAAAATTAGACGGCACCATGGAGACGAGGACGCTAGCAACGGAACAGGTAAGTGTATAACTTCTGTATGGCTCATAATTAATGCACGATGTATATTACAAAGTGCATTAATATGGCCATACAGAAGTGTATACCCTAACTTTGTTTCGCGGGACAACCCCTTTAATCTCGAGCTAACCATTTTGGTTCTGAAGCTCTAGAGCTAAGAATCATAATTGTAGAACTCAGCTCCATAATTCTGTAGTTTAATGCCTAGTAATTGTAATGCTCAGTGCAATGGCTCTGGAGTTCAATGTCATGATTCTGGAGTTCAGCTCTATGATTATGGAGCTCATTGACATGATTCTGAAGTTCAGACTGTGATTATGGAGCTTAGCACTATGATTCTGACCAGAAGCCAGTACCATGATTCCGGAGCTTAGTGTAATTTTGGAACTCAGTGTCATGATTTTGCAAATCAGCAAAAATAATTCTGGAGCTGACTACTATAATCCCAGAGCTCAGTGTCATGAATTTAGCTCTCAATACACTAGTTCAGGAGTTCGGCACTATTACTCTGGAGCTTAGCACTGTAATTCTGGATGTACTATGATGCTTGGGATCATGATTCTGGAGCTTCAGACCATGTTTTGGAGCTTTGTTCCATGATTCTGGAGTTTACTGCCATGATCTGGAGTTTAGCACCATGATTCTGGAATTCAGAGGCATGATTCTGAAGCTTGGTTCCATGATTCTGCAGTTGGATACCATGATTCTAGTGTTCACTGCCATGATCATGGAGTTTAGTGTCATGATTTTACATTCTGGACATCAGCAGAGTTATATGGAGTTTAGCAATATGAATATGGAAATCACATGATTATGGAGTTTAGACTATGACTATGGATTTAGCACTAAGATTCCAAAATCAGGTCCATGGTTCTAGAGCTTTGAACCATGATTCTGAAGTTTAGCCTGATGATTCTAGAGCTCAACAGTATAATTCTGAAGCTTGGTGTCATAATTTTGGAGCTCAGCTCAGTGATTTTGGAGTTTGGCACTATGATTTGGAGCTTAGTATCAATATTTTGGAGTCCAGCACTATACTTTTTTAGCATAACACCATAATTCAGGAACACAATACTGGATCTTTGAGCCATGATTTTGTGGTTCACTGCCATGATTCTGAAGTTCAACACCATGATTTTGGAGTCCAGGAATATGATTCTGGAGCTTATCATAATTCTAGAATTCAAAGCCATGATTCTGGATCTTAGTCCCATGATTCTGCAGTTCAAAGCAATGATTCCAGTATTCAGCACTTTCATTCTAGAACTCAGCACCATGATCCTGGAGCTCAGTGTCAAGATTCTGCAGTTCAGCACCATGATCCTGGAGCTCAGTGTCAAGATTCTGCAGTTCAGCACCATGATCCTGGAGCTCAGTGTCAAGATTCTGCAGTTCAGCACCATGATTCTGCAGTTCAATACAATGACACTAGTATTCAACCCCATCATTCTAGAACTCAGCATCATGATTCTGCAGCTCAGCACCACAAACCAGGACTTCAGTGTCATGATTTTAGAGTCCAGCACTATGATTCTGGAGCTCAGCACCATGGACAGGGATTGGCAGTGTTCTGGGATTGTGCAGGGTTTCTCATTATTATTCTTGTCCCTTCTTTCTAATTGATCCCATTGATTGTTTTTAACCCCATCATGTCTCTTCATTCCCATCCTTGGCGGCTTATGGTGGGAACCTCGAAGTCGCTGCATCCGCAAAATGCTTTATTTTTGATCAATAGGAGAAAGTAAATCATCCCAGACGTCTCTGCCGCTTCTTTATTTACCTGGGAAGTCAATGTCACTGTTTAATTGGGCCTCTTCCCTCTTCAGGCGGAGAATCTGCCAAGTGGTGAGGAGGCTGCGGCTTCATCCGTCTTCATTAGAGGCTGCTCGCTGCCATATTGGTGCCAAGCGGAGTTAGTTACGTGATCGGTTGCGATACCTTTTATGATCCATCTTATCAGACTTTGTTTTGCATAAGCTTCTGGGATCGCCGAGGTCTCTTCATCATGAAAATAGCTGAACGGGAACAAATACAACATACAAATCTTCCACGTGACGTGCGTAATGCCGCCATATCACCGGCCAGAGAGCCCTATAAATCACACGCAGTTGTAACAAGAGCGGCGCTTTCATGGGCTCTTATGAGATGTGCGTCAGGCAATATGTAGCTGAGACGGGGATTAGTGTGCAGTTTTGTCAGAAAATGTAAAATTTAAGGATAATCTTCATGGAAATTGAAAAATTCATATCTGCATTAGCGGAGGAGCACGACATTCCTCTTCTAGAGCGACTGAACTAGAGAAATCTCACCCCAAGGTTTCTGGAGTAACAGAAATCAGAGTGCTGGAGAGAGAAAGGTCCAGGCACCCTCCTAAACCCTCATGACATCACGATTGATGTGCACCTTGTCAGTGGTCAGGCACGTGTGGTCTGATGCCTGGGTGTAGTAGATGGGGTGTAGTGTAGATGAGGGTTGCAGTAGATGGGGTGTAGTGTACATGGGAGTTGCAGTGGATGGGCTGGTGGTATAATAGATGGAGGGTGGGGGTGTAGTAGATGGAGTGTGGTGTAGATGAGGGTTGCAGTGGATGGGGTGTAGTGTACAAGGGAGTTGCAGTGGATGGGGTGGTGGTATAATAGATGGAGGGTGGGGGTGTAGTAGATGGGGTGTAGTGTAGATGAGGGTTGCAGTAGATGGGGTGTAGTGTACATGGGAGTTGCAGTGGATGGGGTGGTGGTATAATAGATGGAGGGTCGGTGGTGTAGTAGATGGGGTGTACTGTAGATGAGAGTTGCAGTAGATGGGGTGCAGTGTAGATTAGGGTTGCAGTAGATGGGGTGTAATGTAGATGAGGGTTGCAGTAGATGGGGTGTAGTGTAGATGAGGGTTGCAGTAGATGGGGTTTAGTGTAGATGAGGGTTGCAGTAGATGGGGTGTAATGTAGATGAGGGTTGCAGTAGATGGGGTGGTGGTATAATAGATAGATGGTGGGGGTGTAGTAGATGGGGTGTAGTGTAGATGAGGGTTGCAGTAGATGGGGTGGTGGTATAATAGATGAAGAGTGGGGTGTAGTAGATGGGGTTAGTGTAGATGAGGGTTGCAGTAGATGGGGTGTAATGTAGATGAGGGTTGCAGTAGATGGGGTGGTGGTATAATAGATAGATGGTGGGGGTGTAGTAGATGGGGTGTAGTGTAGATGAGGGTTGCAGTAGATGGGGTGGTGGTATAATAGATGAAGAGTGGGGTGTAGTAGATGGGGTTAGTGTAGATGAGGGTTGCAGTAGATGGGGTGTAGTGTAGATGAGGGTTGCAGTAGATGGGGTGGTGGTATAATAGATGAAGGGTGAGGTGTAGTAGATGCGGTTAGTGTAGATAAGGGTTGCAGTAGATGGGGTGTAGTGTAGATGAGGGTTGCAGTAGATGGGGTGGTGGTATAATAGATGAAGGGTGGGGTGTAGTAGATGGGGTTAGTGTAGATGAGGGTTGCAGTAGATGGGATGTAGTGTAGATGAGGGTTGCAGTAGATGGGGTGTAATGTAGATGAGGGTTGCAGTAGATGGGGTGGTGGTATAATAGATAGATGGTGGGGGTGTAGTAGATGGGGTGTAGTGTAGATGAGGGTTGCAGTAGATGGGGTTGTGGTATAATAGATGAAGAGTGGGGTGTAGTAGATGGGGTTAGTGTAGATGAGGGTTGCAGTAGATGGGGTGTAGTGTAGATGAGGGTTGCAGTAGATGGGGTGGTGGTATAATAGATGAAGGGTGAGGTGTAGTAGATGCGGTTAGTGTAGATAAGGGTTGCAGTAGATGGGGTGTAGTGTAGATGAGGGTTGCAGTAGATGGGGTGGTGGTATAATAGATGAAGGGTGGGGTGTAGTAGATGGGGTTAGTGTAGATGAGGGTTGCAGTAGATGGGATGTAGTGTAGATGAGGGTTGCAGTAGATGGGGTGTAGTGTAGATGAGAGTTGCAGTAGATGGGGTGGTGGTATAATAGATGGAGAGGGGGTTAGTAGATGGGGTGTAGTGTAGATGAGGGTTGCAGTAGATGGGGTTTAGTGTAGATGAGGGTTGCAGTAGATGGGGTTGTGGTATAATAGATGGAGGGTGGGGGTGTAGTAGATGGGGTGCAGTGTAGATGAGGGTTGCAGTAGATGGGGTGTAGTGTAGGTGAGGGTTGCAGGAGATGGAGTGTAATGTAGGTGAGGGTTGCAGTAGATGGGGTTAGTGTAGATGAGGGTTGCAGGAGATGGAGTGTAGTGTAGATGAGGGTTGCAGTAGATGAGGTGTAGTGTAGATGAGGGTTGGAGTAGATGGGGTTGGAGTAGATGGGGTGTAGTGTAGATGAGGGTTGGAGTAGATGGGCTGTAGTGTAGATGAGGGTTGGAGTAGATGGGGTGTAGTGTAGATGAGGGTTGCAGTAGATGGGGTGTAGTGTAGATAAGGGTTGCAGTAGGTGGGGTGTAGTGTAGATGAGGGTTGCAGTAGATGGGGTGGTGGTATAATAGATGAAGGGTGGGGTGTAGTAGATGGGGTTAGTGTAGATTAGGGTTGCAGTAGATGGGGTGTAGTGTAGATAAGGGTAGCAGTAGATGGGGTGTAGTGTAGATGAGGGTTGCAGTAGATGGAGTGTAGTGTAGATAAGAGTTGCAGTAGATGGGGTGGTGGTATAATAGATGGAGGGTGGGGGTGTAGTATAAATGACGGTTGCAGTAGATGGGGTGTAGTGTAGATGAGGGTTGCAGTAGATGGGGTGTAGTGTAGATGAGGGTTGCAGTAGATGGGGTGTAGTGTAGATGAGGGTTACAGTAGATGGGGTGTAATGTAGATGAGGGTTGCAGTAGATGGGGTGGTGGTATAATAGATAGAGGGTGGGGGTGTAGTAGATGGGGTGTAGTGTAGATGAGGGTTGCAGTAGATGGGGTGGTGGTATAATAGATGAAGGGTGGGGTGTAGTCGATGGGGTTAGTGTAGATAAGGGTAGCAGTAGATGGGGTGTAGTGTAGATGAGGGTTTCAGTAGATGGGGTGTAGTGTAGATAAGAGTTGCAGTAGATGGGGTGGTGGTATAATAGATGGAGGGTGGGGGTGTAGTATAGATGACGGTTGCAGTAGATGGGGTGTAGTGTAGATGACGGTTGCAGTAGATGGGGTGTAGTGTAGATGAGGGTTGCAGTAGATGAGGTGTAGTTTAGATGAGGGTTGCAGTAGGTGGGGTGTAGTGTAGATGAGGGTTGTAGTAGATGGGGTGTAGTGTAGATGAGGGTTGCAGTAGATGGGGTGTTGTGTAGATGAGAGTTGCAGTAGATGGGGTGGTGGTATAATAGATGAAGGGTGGGGGTGTAGTATAGATGACGGTTGCAGTAGATGGGGTGTAGTGTAGATGACGGTTGCAGTAGATGGGGTGTAGTGTAGATGAGGGTTGCAGTAGATGGGGTGTAGTGTAGATGAGGGTTGCAGTAGATGGGGTGTAGTGTAGATGAGGGTTGCAATAGATGGGGTGTAGTGTAGATGAGGGTTGCAGTAGATGGGGTGTAGTGTAGATGAGAGTTGCAGTAGATGGGGTGGTGGTATAATAGATGGAGGGTGGAGGTGTAGTATAGATGACGGTTGCAGTAGATGGGGTTAGTGTAGATGAGGGTTGCAGTAGATGAGGTGTAGTGTAGATGAGGGTTGCAGTAGATGAGGTGTAGTATAGATGACGGTTGCAGTAGATGGGGTGTAGTGTAGATGACGGTTGCAGTAGATGAGGTGTAGTGTAGATGAGGGTTGCATAGATGAGGTGTAGTTTAGATGAGGGTTGCAGTAGATGGGGTGTAGTGTAGATGAGGGTTGCAGTAGATGAGGTGTAGTGTAGATGAGGGTTGCAGTAGATGGGGTGGTGGTATAATAGATGAAGGGTGGGGTGTAGTAGATGGGGTTAGTGTAGATTAGGGTTGCAGTAGATGGGGTGTAGTGTAGATGAGGGTTGCAGTAGATGGGGTGGTGGTATAATAGATGAAGGGTGGGGTGTAGTAGATGGGGTTAGTGTAGATAAGGGTAGCAGTAGATGGGGTGTAGTGTAGATGAGGGTTGCAGTAGATGGGGTGTAGTGTAGATAAGAGTTGCAGTAGATGGGGTGGTGGTATAATAGATGGACGGTGGGGGTGTAGTATAGATGACGGTTGCAGTAGATGGGGTGTAGTGTTGATGAGGGTTGCAGTAGATGAGGTGTAGTGTAGATGAGGGTTGCATAGATGAGGTGTAGTTTAGATGAGGGTTGCAGTAGATGGGGTGTAGTGTAGATGAGGGTTGCATAGATAAGGTGTAGTTTAGATGAGGGTTGCAGTAGATGGGGTGTAGTGTAGATGAGGGTTGCAGTAGATGGGGTGTAGTGTAGATGAGGGTTGCAGTAGATGGGGTGTAGTGTAGATGAGGGTTGCAGTAGATGGGGTGTAGTGTAGATGAGGGTTGCAGTAGATGGGGTGTAGTGTAGATGAGGGTTGCAGTAGATGGGGTGGTGGTATAGAAGGTAGAATATCTTCTCTTTTTTTTTTATGTTTCCATAAATAATCCCCTAAGTTCCAGAAAAGCAGAAAACCTCTCAGTCATGAGCAGCGTGAGTGCATCCAAACCCTGTCCACATAGCCGGTGGTATTACAAATTTAGGTGGAGCAGATCCCGCTCTCGTTAGTTGTACTTTCTCAGGTGTCTGTGTTCTTTACTCGTCTCACAAAAGAAATTGTAAAGCAGAACACAAAGCTTCAACACTTTGATTCCATATTAATAAATGGCATAGGTCTCATAAGTCCACACATGGTTACCCATCATCCTCCGCTCCAGGTCTGGACACTAGGGCGGTATCTGCCGGGTGTTTCTCTCTCTTCAGTGTCTATAGTAATATATATGTATACAGGACACACAGTGCTGTGAGAAGTATGTGCGCCCTTCCTAATACCACTTTTATTGCATAAATGATCACAAAGGTAATAATGCATCCTTTATATTACCTGCTTGCAGAAGTAGGTGACCTCCTTAGTATCTGCTTGCAGAAGTGGCCCCCATAATACGCATGTACAGAAGAAGTAAGTTTCCCCATATTATGTATGTACAAGAGTCCCACCAGATTACCTGTGTGCAGAAGTGCCCCCATAGTATGTATCTGCAGAAGTAAGTGCCCCTTATATTACCTGTGTGCAGAAGTAGGTGACCCTTTTATTATCTGCTTGCAGAACTGCCCCCCATATTATGCTAGTGTCCCTCCATCTTACCTGTATGCAGAGGTGTCGCCATTTTAAGTATGTACAGAAGTAAGCACCCCCATTATATGTATGTACCGAGGTAAGTTCCTTTTATATTATGTAGGTGCAGGAGTGCCTCCTATATTACCATGTGCAGAAGTACCTCCTATATTATATATATATATATATGCAGAAATGCACCCTTATTTCCTGTGCACAGAAGTACCCCCGTATTATGTACATGCAGAAGTGCCCCCTGACATGATGTACTGTATGTGCAGAAGTAAGTGTCCTCCATATTACCTGTGTGCAGAAGTAAGCAAAGACTCCTACGTTGATCTAAGCCCTTCCCATGACTGCTGACGGGTTTGTGTTGCGCTGCATCGTCTCCGTTAGGTTCAGGTCAGAACTTCAGCTGCTTCTTCTCTGCCATTCGCATGTAGAGCTTTGTGTCTTGGATCCAGCTGCATCACACTTTAATACTCATTTCCTCTTATGAACAGACTATTAGATATTCTCCTTAATGTTAACTTGATGTGTAATGGCACAATTCTAACAAACTTTTAATTGCTACTTAACACAATGAACATCATTGAAAAAGTCCGATCCGACTCAAAATAGTTGAATGCAGCACTTTTTCTTCCATCCAAAAGCTGGGTAACTGGGCGAAAGCGGCAGGCTCCATTATAGTCAATGGGGTCCGTCCGACACTTTTCGCTTCCATCCAGAGACGGAACTGTTTGGCCATGGAGATTCCCCTTTCCTGCTCCCCGAATGAAGCAGGACGTAATCCCCAACGGTGGTGTAAAACCATCCTTAAAGTTTGCTGTAACTGTGCATTTAGTGTAGTCATCATCAAGTCAATGTTTGCTGCATCCGTACTTTGACAACACCTTGTGGTGTAGGTTG